>NW_005198965.1:743473-772994 GCF_000372725.1 Emiliania huxleyi CCMP1516
TTGAGTGGTGCTCACGGGTTGCAATGCGCTGGTTGTTGTGCGTGTACGTGTAGTGAGGACGCAGCTTGTATGTTCTCGTGGGGGTGAGAGGGTCCAGGGGACGCGCAAGGCAACTGGGAGTCCCAGTCGGCGCAGGGAGCAGAGCGGGAGACCGTGAGGCTGCTCTCTGAGCGATGACACACTAGCAGGGGCATCAACCATCATGATTGCCATCGGAGTCACTTGTATACGACGCCGCCACGCTCGCAAGGCACAAGGGCCGCCTAAGCGCCTAAGCACCCTAAGCACCCCCCGCTTAGGCCGCTTAGGCGCTACCTTAGGCGAGTGACGGCCGGCTGCCCGGGGCCTGGCGTGCCTCCGCGGGGTGGGGTGAGCGCCTGGGAGAGCCACTCTGCAAGTGTGGTGTGTGCGAGCGTGTAGCCTTTAGCATGCAATCGGCCTTAGTAGACCGGAGGGCTACGAAGCCTTCACTCCAAGGGGCTGGTCTATAGAGATCTATATCGGGACCACAGCCTATACCCGCCCACACAGGAACTCTGTGCCCCGGCGCGCTGCCGCACATGTGCATGCACATGTGTCCTTGGACCTTGCCTGTGCTCAAAATACATAAATAAAGCAGACACCTCAATTGGGAGATGGGTAAAATGGAGCAAGTCTCCCCGCCCTTGCGATCTTTGTGTGCAGGCGTGCAGGGTTCTTTGTGGGTGTCGTGGTCGGCGACGGCTAGCCGGGGTCGTCCTCCCGGGACTAGCACTAGCCGTCTTCCACATGGTCCCTCGCGGGTCCCTGCTGCTCCTAATCTCTTCGTACATCCTCCTGCTGATCTCCGCAAAGTCGCCTGCTCCCCCTCCCTCGTCTCGCCCTGCGCGTCTGCTCCGCCTCCCCGTCGTCTGCCCTCTGTGTCGTCTGGCGACGGGTCCTCCATAGTCGGTTGCGGTCGCCGCCCTCCTTATCGTGCCTCTTCCCAACGTTCCCTCGGCGGCTGATGACGTCTGTGCTCAAGAAACTGGATCGAATGCATTTAATGATGCCGGGTACATGGCTCATGGGACGCCCGCCCTGGGTTCGGCGGCCTACCCGGATAGTGCTTAGTGGCGGGGTCTTGTTGACACTGAGTAGCGCCAAAGCGCCCCACTGCCTACCTGTTGCGGGCGCCCACCGCCAGGCTCCGTGCCCCACCGTACCTACCTATTCCCAGCCGTGCAGCGAAGCGAAAATACCCGTTTGCCCCCCCTTCGTGAATTATGGTTGCGGCCGGCGCGTCGGCTTGGCGGCTTGTACCATGCCGCGCGTGCAGCGCCTCTCGCGAGCCTGCCAGAGCAACCATGACCTACTGGGTTCTCGAGGCGATGGACGGCTCCAAAACGGCGCGCGGCAGCACTCTTTTCGCCCCCCCCCCCCCCCCCCTCCTCCCCGGGCGGTCAAAATCGGGCCTCCCTACCTATTGCGGTGCTCCACCGCTATTCTACCTCGGGACCTCGGGACAGACCCTCGTGACTTCGGCCCCTCGGGATAGACCCTCCTGGCTAACCTCGAAATGTGCACCTGGGATGAGACTGCGCTCCCTGTTTCACAGCCATCCTTAAAGTCACGTGGCTGCAATTAAAGCATCCTAGCCACTCCGCGCTCCCAAGCACGCGCTATCTTGGCTGCGCACCAGCCAGTGCAGCCAGCGTGCGTCCCAGCCATCCGCCCGGCCGCAAGATGGCTAGCAAGATGGCTGTCATACAGCCGTCGCAGCCATCGCGCATCGGCCGGAGATGGCTGGAGAGATAACGACGCCAGCCATCCAGAACAAGGGCGGGTGGCTCGCGGAGCGAGAGCGGAGCCACCTGCACTCGTGTCGGGGGCGGCGAGAAGGCTGGGTAAAATTCGGTATTCGCGACAGCCATCCTCCGCGGCCGATGGCTGCGACGGCTGTATGACTGGGCGGAGTGGCAAGGAAGGATGCTGTATGCAGCCATGATGGGCTGCCATGTGACTTAAGGATGGCTGACATGCCTAGATCTCACCCATTCGCGGTAGGAGGGTATGGCTGAGATGCCAGCCGGTGGTTGGCCGACCCTCCTCGGAGCCCGAACCCCGCGACAGCCCCTTTTTCCAAATGGCCATCCGCGTGCCGCTGTGGCTTGTGCTCTCCACCTTTGCCGCGTTCGCCCTGCTCCTCCGTCTGGAGAGCTCTGCAACAGCGCCACCGCCAGGGTTGGAACCAGGCGAGCTGCCCACTGCGCGCTTTGGACTAGTCCACGTGCCAAAGACGGGAGGGCTTGCGGTGCGGCATGCACTCGGCGACCGGTGCGACGACATCGTCATCGAGAGGCGGGCGCACTCGACGGCGGAGAGCGACGTGCTCAAGGTGGGGCTCCGGCCGCTGGTCGTCCTTCGCGCGCCACTCGAGCGGCTGCAATCCTCGTTTGACTTTTGGCAGCAGGGCTCGAGCGAGCTGTCCGCTCTCTCGCGCGGCAACCCGCAGGCCACGCTCCTTCTCAAGCCGGCGCGTCGGCTCCCGTGGGAAGGCTTCCTCGATGGGCTGCTCAACGGCTCGTCGCCGCACCGCGCGACGGCGCAGCTTATCGTCAACGCGCCACAGGCCCTCGCCAGCTGGGCATGGTCGGCGCACTTTCACCCTCTCCGCCGCTTCGTCGACAAGGAGGACCCGAGATCGGTCTACGTGTGCTACTCGAGGCGGCTGCTCGCACAGCGGCTCGCCTGCATGGCGGCGGCGGTCGGCGTGCGCTGCCTCTTCAACGCCACCGGCAACGTCAACCCGACCCGCCGCCGGAAGCGCGCCGCCTCCGCCGAGCCGGTGGTGCCGCCCCACCTGCTGGCGCCGCTGCAACGGTACCTGAGCGACGACGAGGCAATCTTCCGGCGCCACTGCGGCGCGTGCGCCGCGGAGGCGAGCTGCTGCCACTCTGGCCGCGACGCCGCCGGAGGAGCACAAGGCCGCCGGCCGCGCGACCTGCACAGCACGTTTCCTGTGAAGTGAATACTGGGGCCGTGAGCGCGCTATATCAGAATGTGTGTGTATCAAAGAGGTCGATATGCTCTGGGACACGGACTTTGGGACACCGCACCTCGGACCAACGGAGGCGTGAGAGGAGACGGAGCGAGCCCCCAATTGCCAACAGCGCCCCCACATATGCGCATATTGCGCAATCGCCAAAATCCCGCGTGCGGCGACGGAACTTTTTTGGAGAGGCGAGAGCGCGCGGATCTCTCTCTCTCTCTCTCGCGGAGCCGACTCTACTCTCTTTTTTTGCATAGGTTCGTGCCGCGACCAGTTGTGTCGTATGGGGTGTACAAAGGGCCGGCCCGATTCGGGAGACCCGTCGAGGGATCTGGACAGCTCGAAGGTGGGGACGATGAGCTGCGGCTCGCGTTTGGGCAGGGGCTGTGGGGCGGCAGACTGCCAGACGACTGGCAGGTGATAGACGCGGAAATGTACGCGGTGCTGGCTTACCTGCGTAAGATGGCAACGGCGGAAGATGCGGCGGACAGGAGGTGCCTCGTCTTGAGCGACTGCAAGCCCGCGCTACAGCAGATCGAGGCGGCGTACCGAAAAGGCTCTCTTGAGGGGCTCCGGGAGGAGGTTGCCTCGAGGGGATATGCCGATATCGCGCCCAGCTTGAATCCGTCACGTTCCTGTGGGTACCGAGCCACGCGGGGTGCGCTAGCAACGCCGACGCCGCGGCGACGGCATACATGGGGGCCAGCGAGATTGAGGATGCCACCGCCGTCATCCGGGAAGCAGTGAGGACACGCCCGTGCCTGTACACGGACCGCCGGAGGACGGCAGACGGAGAGTGGAGGGGAGACGTACTGGACCGGAGGACCTATTACGCCACACGCGGCCACACGAACGAGTGGGTGCGAGGACGGCTCGGCGAGGGGCTCACGGCGGGGTCGCACACGGCAGGGGTGACGGGGCCGCTGTGGAGCGATGTGGTCAGGGGAACGACGAGACACAAATGGGACAAGCGCCAGCGGATCAAGGATCAAGCACGGCGAGCGCGAGATTGATTCGCCGACGTGGATGATCATAACGTGGTGACAAAGACCGTCATGGGAGCGCGGGTGCGGCAGCAGGCGGGGGTGCCACACGGAGCGCACCACGAGAGGATCATGCGGGGAGAGGCGGGGAGAGAGACCCCGGGCGCCGCCACAAGGAGCGAACTCAGGGGCTGCCTCGTCTGTAAGGCCGCGAGGGACGCGGCGAGGAGGGCAGCACTAAAGGTAAGCGGGACCCGCTGTGTCCGATCGTGCGGAAAGCCGCGCAGCAATGGACCGAGGAAGACGAGAACCCGCCTAGAGCAACGATGGCGCACTTGCTTAGCGGCGCCTGCCTGGGGAATAGGGAGCAGGCCAGATGGTTCCTCAGAGTAGCGCGAGCGCAGACGGGGACGGCGATCAGCAAAGTAGCACAGGCGGCACCCGACTCCAAGGATACGCTGAAGACGCTGAGGATAGCGCATATCGCTGCGCTGAAGGGCTCACGCTATAGGGTGCTGGATGAGGACGGGTACGATGCACTAGCCCCTGCCGTCGGGGGGGTGTTGCCGGCGCTGGTAGATGATCTCTCGGAGAAGAGTCGGAGGGACCTTGGCGCCGGGGTTACGAGGAACTTGCAAGTCGTGGCCGAGGCGGCGACGGGAGCGGTGCAGAGGTGGATCTAGCTCAATGATGAGGCTACGGCGCGCATAATGAAGAGAGAGGAACACATCGAGTGGCTGAGGAAGCTCTTCGCTGGGTGGAAGGAGGCCCGGCCGGCCTTGAGGGAGTCGCGGAGGAGGAGGGATAACGCAGGCAACGCAGGGACGGGCCAACAGCCTGTGGGAGAAACGAGGGCCGCGACGGCGGCTCAAGCGGGAGGGAGCTGAGACAGTGGGCAGCGAGCGAAGTGGGTGAGACTGATGATGCTCCTTCGACTTAGGGAGCGGTTCAGCTGCTGGGCGGGCTCAGGGTGGTGCTCACGCGAAAAGGAATCGACGCATAGGAGAAAGAAGACGAGGGACACAGAAACTAGCGCAGACGAGAGCAGGGCAGACCCGGGGACTGGGGAGCCGGAGCAGACGGCATCGGCCGCCGAGGGAACGTTGGGAAGAGGCACGACACGAGGAGGGCGGCGACCTCAACCGACTATGGAGGACCCGTCACCAGACGACGCAGGGCAGACGACGGTGAGGCGGAGCAGACGCGCAGGGCGAGACGAGGGAGGGAGCAGGATGTTGCGGAGATCAGCAGGAGGCTGTACGAAAAGATTAGGAGCAGCCGGGACGACCCGAGGGACAATGTGGAAGACGGTAGACGCGGCTAGTGCTAGTCCCCCATCGGGAGGACGACCCCGGCTAGTCGCCGACCACACCCACAAAGAACCCTGCACAAAGATCGCACGGGCGGGAACGTACAAACTGTTCCTTTTACCCATCTCACAGACACAGTAGAGAGGTGTGTGTCCGCTTTTATTTATTTATATTTCCTTTTTTGGATTTTGCCGGAGCAGAGCGCGTAGGCGCGGGTTCTTGTTGAATGTGAGCAAAATAGGTAAAAGAAGAGTCGCGTCTCCCTGCATGGTCCCTCCCCACCGTCGGACTCGCACACACTCGCTCCCTCCCCACAAACCACACCCACGCCCTCGCCCCGCTGCCACCACCACCACTCCCAATCGCGCCCCGGGTCACACACACACACACACACACACACACACACACACACACACACACACACACACACACACACACACACACACACACACACACACACACACACACACACACACACACACACACACACACACACACACACACACACACACACACACACACACACACACACACACACACACACACACACATCCCTCCCCCTCAAGCGATCCTGCCGCCGCCGCCGGTGCGGACGTGCAGCTCCGCGAGAGTCACTGGCCAGCCCGCGCCAAAGCACTCGCCATCAGCGAGGAGGCCTCGACCATCCTCCCCTGCTCCTCCAGCAAGGCCACCTGCGCCATTATGCTGTCCAGCTCGCTCTCCACCCCCTCTTCCCTTTGCCCCCCGTTGGCCTCTCCGTTGGCAGCGCTCGCGCCGGCCGCCACCGCCCGCGGCCGCTCCGTCGGAAAGCTCGCTGCGGCGGCGGCCGCCCCGACTGGCGGCGCGGCCGCACCGCTGGCGGACGGTCTCGCCTCGTCCAATGCGCTGCTGCTCGCGGCGGCCGGCGCGGCGATGACCGCCTTGCGCTTGCCGTTTGCCTTGGAGGGCGAGGCTGCGGATCGGTCGAGCCGAGGCTGCGCGGGGCAAACTGCAGCGACGGGCGCGGTCACCGGCGCGGCCCCGGCCTGGCCAGCCTGGCCGCTCTGCGATGGCGGCAGTGCGGGCGACACGTAAGCGGAGCGCGAGTAGGCTGGCACCTCGAGCGGCAGGTCCTCCTCTTCGAGTATGAGGCGCTGCCGGCTGCAGAGGGACAAAGGGGGAAGGTGGGTGAGGGCCGGTCGCGCGCGCCGGAGGATCCCAGGCGGGGCGAGAGTCGCACTTTAGAACCGCGTCGTCGTCGTCCGCGCTCACGCCGCAGATCGATCCGAGCCGCCGGAGAAGATCCTGCTTGGAAGGCGCCATTTCCCGCAGGCTCGGAGCCAGCTCGCGCAGGCTCGGCGCCTGAGCAACCTTGTCCTCGACATAGTCCTTTAGGCTCGAGGACTTGTCCTCGATGATCTCCTTCCAGCGGTGGATGTCTTCCATCCGAACGCAGGGCTCCTCGTGTGCTTCCGCAGCACCGCGCGGCGTGTGGGAAGCCGGAGAGAAAAGAATTTTCGCGCCGTTAAAGAATTGCCTCACAATCCGGCCGGCCAAGCGCGGCCGCGCACCAAGCCCCGAGTCGACAGGAACGCGCTTTCCGCGCGCGGGCCGCCGCGGCGTTCCCGCTCCTCTTCGCCCGACGCGCCGCCTGCGAAGCGGGCCTCTTCTGCCGGCTCCTCCGTTTGCGGCTACGACTCCGAGGCGCCGGAGGAGATCCAGAACGAGGCGCTCTACCGGGCCTGCCGCGCGTACGGCTTAGGTGAGCAATTCCTCGCTGCGGCGCAGGATGACGAGGGCACATTCGGCGAGTGGCTCGACGAGCTACCCTTCGAGGTGGCTGCGGCGACCGCCCGGCTGCTCAAGCACCACGCGCGCTCCGGCGCGTGGGTCGAGATCTCGCCCGGCAACCCTAGCCAGGCCCCACGCGCTGGCCGCGACCGCGACCGCTCGAGCCCGAACTGCCCGTCAGACATGTCGGAATTGTCGGAGACTAGCGACTAGCACACCTCTGTGTCCTCCCATCCCTCCCTTGGGTTGTCCGTTTTCTTTCTTTTTTCTGTGTCAAGAGTCCCCAGAACCCAAGGAGTCACACAGTCCACCTGTGTGATGCACGCCCTGCGAGCGGGGCGGGGTGCGCACTGTCCCTCTGTGTTCGTGTGCGTCGCCCATCTCTCCATGGAGATGACTGCTCTTTTATATTCCTTATAACAGCAGTCACGAACACCCGAAGGGGATCCCAGCGCTAGCATCATCCGTGGAGGTACAAGTGTTCGAAGAGAGAGTGGACCTGAGCAACGATATGACTTGGCGGCAAATGATCAGTGAGCGTCAGAAGAGTCGTCCTTGCGCGAGGAGAGCTCGATAAACTCGAGGGGCCAAAATATGCCGCGAGGAGGGCAGAGCTGCGACGAAAGGCGAGAGAAGCAGCGAGAGCAAGGGAGCGGCAGGCGGCGGCGCCGTCGCTCGACGCCGTCGCAGAACGAGGCAGAGGAGAGCGACGCGACAGAGGAAGAAGCGACAAGAGAGAGAACGACGAGAGTGGGACGACCGCGAGGTGGCATGAAGCCACAATGAAGGTTGCAGCGAGAATCGGCGGAGAGACTGCGAAGAGAGATAGGAAGAGGCAGACTCCCAAGGGTGGGCGCGACGGCTAGCGCATCACACCCCTCTCCTTAAAAATCCCTGTGTGGTGGCGGCGTGCGTCCTCCCACCCCTCCCTTGGGTTGTCTGTTTTCCTCCTTTCTTTCTTTATAACAGCAGACCCAACCGACCCGGTGCAAAAACACACATCGTGACGGCTCACGGGAGCGGGTGCGGCTCGTGCCAACCGGTGCCGCCGCGCCGCCGGGCCGAGCGTTTTTGATCTCTGGGTCAGTGGGCGCCCGCCCGCCGCCTCTGAGGGGGTCGGGCCCCCTAGACTGAAAACAAAAACAAAATCTAGAAACGTCAAAAACAGCCTGCGAGCGCGGCGCTGCGCGCCGCCTTACCTCGTGCGGGTGTGAGTGACCCCAAACGGCATCCAAAACATGTAATTCGGCGACCAAAAGCGGCGATGGGCACGCACCCGCGCAGCGCCGGCTTTGAGCCACGCGCCTCGATCTTCAGAGGCGCGTGCCCCTTCCGGCATGGCGCCGAAGGTGCCCGTCGTTGTTCGCGTCGAGCTTGGCAAGAAGCATCACCAATCGGGCCGCATGCACGAGGCGGAGGTGGCTCTCTCCCTTGTCGTCAGCGACGCACTCGAGAGAGCCGAGCCGGAGATTGCTGCTGGCAAGCTCACAGCCAGCACTGTCAAGTGCTTTCGGACGACGGAGTTTTCGGGCACCGGCACCGTCCTCGACAACGAGGATCTGGACGAGACGACAGTCGCCACTCTGCGAGACATGTTTGGCTGCAACATCAAAGTGCTGGCGACCGCCGAGGATTCCCCTGCTACCCCCGGCATGCTACCAAATGTGCTGACGCGACTCATGCAAACCCAGGCCGAGACGCCGAGGGCGCTGCCGCCTGCGCCCGACGGCGACCGCTACGATTACCGCCTCCTTCGCGCGCTGCTGTCGAACTTGCAGCGAGACGGCTTGAGCTTTCCAGTCCTCGATGCGAATGCCTCGGGCCAGCGCATTCTCTCTGCAATCGCGGCGGGTCTGCAATACGTGCTTCCGTTTGACGACTCCGATCCGAGCCCGCTGCGACTGGCCGGCCGCGTCCACCTCGTCGTGCCACGCCGCTTCAAGACGGAGGCGCTCAACAATGAGACTCCTTCGGAGGACCACCACGGCGCAAAGCCATTGGACTCGCGCCTCTCGGCCAAGAAGCTGCGCTCGTACGGCGAGGCCATTGCGGGCTTCATTGGCTGCGCACCGTGGTCCGAGACATCACGCTGGCAGCCATTCATGTCCGACGTCTCGGCGCTCGCCGACGGCATGGTCAAGCTCGCGGCCGCGATGGACAAGAACGCAGCGGCCAAGGAGACGGCACGCAAGGAGACCGTGCCTCTTCGCGCGCCCGACCGAGAGGAGGATGTGGTTGGCTCAGAGTTCAAGGAGCCTTGCGCACCGCACGACTGCCTCGCCATGTACGCGAGGCTGCGGGCCAAGCTCGCCAATGTCACCGAGTACGAGCTGGTACGGCTAGACGACGCCATCATGGGCGTCGACGAGGCTTCCACACCCAGCGTGAAGAAGCACGTGCGCGACGCCTTCCGAACGCAGCTTGCCATTCCCGAGAGCGGACTATACCTCTACCTCTTCCGAAGCGGAGGGCCACGCCCACACACGCTTTACGTGTGGAAGGTGCCCTCCGATGTGAAGCTGCGCTCGGAGGCAAAGCAGGCTGCCGCGCTGTCGCGTGCGGCGGCAGTGGTGCCGACGGTGGCGACGCGGCAGGAGCGACGTGTCTCGTTGATTTTACTTGCAGACAAAGAGGAACTGACCGCTGCCCCCCCCCCCCCCCCAGATGCTGCTGGACTACCAGGCGAAGTTCACTGCAACAGAGCTGCCCCCCGCGGTGCTGCGCAAGATGTGGGACGAGCTGTCGCGCGACACGCGCATCGCGCGCGATGCGAGCCAGGAGGCCATCGACGACCGAGTGCTGCAGTGGAATCCCGTGGATGTCGGCTGCGCGCGCGAGGATCCGAGATGCGATCTCGGAGCTGCAGGAGCAGGAGCAGGACGAGTTCTCCCTCGATGACTTTTTCGTCAAAGTCTTTCCCAACTTGATGGCGCATGCGACGCCGCAAAAGGAGCGGGCGACGGCAATACACTTCCTGATGAAGGAGCTCAACCGGCTCGAGGACGACGACATCGAGGATGTCATGTTGCGCGATGGCGTCATCCATTTCGTCAAGCCACCTTCATCGTGACCGTCGCCACCCTCGCCGCCGTCTCGCCTACGTCGCCGCCGTCGCCATCATGCGATGCAGGCCCATTCATGATGCAGGCCCAGCCCACCCCCCTGGCTCCTATGCCGACGTGTCCAGCGTGCTCCCCCGTCCGCCGATGTCTCTGCTGCCGCCCAGCGGAGCTCTGCAGCGGGCCCTCCTCGCCGCTTTCGCTGCCGCTGCATCGCTGTCGGCTCGTCATTTCTGTCTACAGTCATTGGGGGCTGCCATCGCTGTTCTCTCTCTCTCCCTGGGTCAGCTCCAACCTGCCGTGTCGGGACGTCACCCCCTCGGCTCCTCCCCCCCCCCTTCTCCGCTGAACTGCTTGCTGCTGCTGCTCGCTTTGTCCCAGGAGCCAGGTGCTTGTGTCTAATCGTAGTGGGGGCCCTGGCCCCCCTCTGTTTTCTGTTTTCTGTTTTTCAAAACGCCCGCCCGCCCGCCACCCCGAGGTGGCTCGGCCCCCCACTGACCCAGAGATCAAAAAACGTCGGCCCCGTCAGAGATTTTCAGTTTAGTAATCTAGAATGTGGTAAGAACATTCCCGAGGGTGACTTTTCGGGAAGGGCATCGCAGAGGAGCCGCTGGGAGCCGCAGCAAAGAACAACGGCTTTTGTTACAACGAGATTCTTTTCAGAAGCAAGGGCTCGTGACACGTGAGTGTACCGTGCGCGAGAACGAAAGACGAACGCCCTTCGGTGTGTAGACGTTACTGAGGTCCGCCCCTGCCGCAGCACCCCGGTGGCGGCCTCGGCCCCGCTCGGGCTCTCGGCGCGACGCTATGATCCCGGCGTATTCACTCCAGCGGGTTGTATATTGACCTGAAGAGCTTGCCCGCACTGTCCGGCGTGACGTGCACCACCATCGGCACCTCCAGCACCTCGTCGTCGCCGTCTAGCAGCGTGGCCTGCGGGTGGGAGGGACGGGGCGGGGCATCTGTCGCCGCGGCGCTCCGTCGCGGGCCCGGTGGGAGCGCGGCGGCGCCGTCATCAGCCCGACGTTGCAGAGGATCGCCCGCTGCAGGTGCATCACGTCGAGAGAGTCGCGGTGGAACCTCATCTTACCCGGCCCCTCCGGGTAGCGCTGCGCATCCGTCGAGCCAAGCTCGACGACCTTGCACGAGCCAGCCGTGTCGGCGACGAACTGCGGCGCACACGGGCAGGAGCGTGAGAGCTGAGCCGGCCGGCAAGAGGCCACCACAAGCGCACCCGCACGCGCCAGCTGCCCGCCGGCAGTTCGCGTGGAGTGGTGAAGTCCATCTCGAGCGTGATGGCCTCCTCGAGCGCGCAGTTGTTGGGGCCTGCGCTCAGGGCACTGATGCTCGGGCCCGCGTCAGCCATGCCGGTCGTTAGAAAAAAATCTGTACGCGGGCAGCGATGGACCTGCCTTAAAATCCCTGTGTGGTGGCGGCGTGCCGTCCTCCCATCCCTCCCTTGGGTTGGCTGTTTTCTTTCTTTCTTTTACCTGCCGCCTGGTGGAAGCACAAAATCAAGAGAGATAACAAATATAGTTAGAGGCTGCGCAGGCCGTCCCGTTTGCATCTGAGTGAGGGAGGGTGTAGAGGATGTAGAGTGTAGAGCACTGTAGAGCTGTAGAGATGTAGAGCGCTCTGGAGCGCTGTAGAGCTGTAGAGCTCTACATCCGCCGCGTGACGAGGCGGGTGCGTTGTAGAGCGATGTAGAGCGCGATTTTGCTGTAGAGTTTGTTGTAGAGCCGCTCTACAGCCAAACCGCCGGGAAGGCAGTGACTCAAAGAGGTCGAGCCGCGCTAATGGGGTGTCTCCGAGCTTACTGGAGCTCTGATGGACGGCCCTGACTATCCCTGACACACAGAGAGTCACTCTGACGACACACAACACCCTACAACTGCGTCATGACCAGCCTGGCCTGCCATGCGTCGCCGGTGCCGCATTCGTCGCAGTGCTTCTTTAGCAGGCGGTGGACTTGTTGGCTGCGAGGACGGTCGCATTTGCGCGAGGCGAGGCGAGCATTCAGACGCGTTGCATGCGCCATGACTCGCGCCAGCGCGTGCGGGAGCTCCTGGCTGAGCGTTGAGTCCAAGCGAGTTGCGCTGGCCACTATCGCTACGCCGAGCCGAGCTGACGCGCCGAGGCGCCGGCCAGTCGCAGCCGTGAGGCATGCCACAGCAGCAGAGGCACCTCCCACCCATTGGGCGGGCACACAGAAGGCCAGGGCAGAACTGGCAAGTGCAACGCGCCTCATGTCGGAGAGCGACCGTGGTCCGTGCCTCGTTCGCCGCTTATTATGATGTAGAGTTTGTTGTAGAGATTTTACGTTGTAGAGCGCCTCTACATCGCTCTACAACGCACCCGCCTCGTCACGCGGCGGATGTAGAGCTCTACTCTACAGCGCTCCAGAGCGCTCTACATCTCTACAGCTCTACAGCGCTCTACACTCTACATCCTCTACACCCTCCCTCAGGTTTGCATGTTTGTTTGCATAAAAAACGCCCCGCGTGCTGCGCGCGCGCGCCGGGGCTCTCCCCAAACCCCAATATGTCTCTCACACACTCACGTCACACGTGCCGCAATATGTGTCACACACGGCGGCTTCTTCCCGCGCGCCCCTTGCAGCCCATGTTTAGGCGGCGGGCCTTCTCCTCGGTGTTGCCGAAGGCGTAGGAGTGGCCCACGGAGGCGGGCGTGCCGCCACTCGAGTCGTTGCCAGCGCCCGTCGAGGAGGTCTTGAGGAGGATTTTGTTTTGAATTCTTGATAAAGAAAGACAAGGAGCACTTGGACGGTCATCCTCCTCCTCAAGACCGGTTGGAGCACTTGGAGTGCAGTTGGTAACCTCTCTCGCAGGGCTAAAGAAAGAAAGAAAGAAAACAGCAATCCCAGGCGAAGAAGCTTTGCAAGATTTCTTCTACCGCGACTACCAGGTAGGCTCGCCCCTCGCAGCGGTGGTCATTAGGTGGAGCCATTAGGTGAAGTGTCCGCCGGACACTACGTTGTGTCCGGCTCCCATTAGACCCCTAATGCTCGTAGTGTCCGGCGGACGCTACACCTAACCTCTTGCTGCCCAGGTTCCGACCCTCTGCGTGGCCGACTCACACAGCGAGCCTTCCTGTCTCCCTGCTGCTGATTCATCGGTCGTGCTCAGTCAAGATATTGTAGAGACCGACCATATGCACAATATCTTGACTGAGAGCTAAGCCCAGTTCGACGATCGGCAGCCTCACCGCGGGTCGCGCCGCTGTGCAGCGAGAGCCAGGCTCGCCCGGCGAAGGTGACCAGAGAGTGCTCAACAAATACCAGAAAAAATCAGGGAGCCTCAGAGAGTGCCACTGCCATCACCCAGGCCGCGGGAGCCGATCGGCTGCGCCGAGGACAGCTCCCTCAGTGTGCTCCGCGGCTCACCAGTGTGCGCCGCGGCGCCGTCCAGCCACTTTGGCGGCCAGCCACCGGTCGAGTTCTTCGACTCTGGAGGACAGAAAGGTACCGTCTGAAAGGTATTTTCATGCTCTATTGACTGGCGAAAAAATCCCCCGCAAAATGTTTTCACAGCGGGCGTGATTCACACCGAAGCATGAGCAAAGCATCGGGCAGCAAGAGGCTAATGGAAACCTGTGGCAAGTGCGATCTCTAATGGTGCTCTCCCCAGCGCTCCACGCGCGACGCCAAGGCACCGCCTCGCGCTGTGAGGGGCAGCTCGCTACCGCCAGCCGAGGCTTCGAAGCAGCGGGCTCGCGGGCACCTCGCCCTCCCACGCGGCATCTCACCTCGCGTGGCTCGTCGAGTGCACGCACCGGCAGCTCAAGATATCCTCCTGCGCGAGTCCTCGTCGGTCTACGGGCTCGTGGCGCGTGACGCTACTTCGGGCACGACCCACCGTCGCCGCCGCCGCCGAGCCCGCCACCCCCCTCTCCGCCGCCGACTCCCTCCGCCTCGCCGTCGCCGCAGCCTCCCTCCGCCTCGCCGCCGCCGCTGCAGACTCAGCAGACTCCGCCGCCACGCGCAACCACGCAGATCCCCCCCCCCCCCCCCCCTGCCCACCGTCACCAACCACCGCCGCTCCCTCTCCGCCTCTCCAGCTCCACCGGCCCTGCCTGCGTCGCCGCTGCCACCGCCGCTCCCTCTCCGCCTCTCCAGCTCCACCGGCTCTGTCGCTGGCACGCTCGCGGCGCCGCCACTCCGCCCCCGCCGCCACTGCCGCCGCCCGTTACCGCCGCCACCCGCCTGCCCGCCCGCCCTCCGTTCACTTGCAGCATGCAGCTGTCTCAGCTGTACGTTACAGGCGGCCCTCCGAGCGGCGCTGCCTGCGGCACGTGTCGTGAAGGCGGCACGCTCCCTATCTATTACGCACCAACGTATCACGTTCCGTTCTGTGGCCCTCCTGTGTCTGGGAGTCGTCTGGGTGCGCACCACATTCCAGGGTGTCAACGCCATTCCTTGCACGTGCCTGCGTGGGTCTTCTCGTCCACATGGGACTGCGTTTCAGTGCCAGACTTGTGTGTAGAGCTTTGAGCAGAACCCCCTGCGGCTTTTGGGGGAGGGAGGGGGTGCTTGTCAACGCCTGCGGCGCTGAGCGCCTGCGGCGCAAATCGGCTATTGCTCGCTCCACCGCTGCCCGCTAAAAGCCACCAGGTACCGCGACTGCCACCATACGAGCAAAAAAATGTTCGTCATCTCGTCCTCGGCCGCCGCCGCCGAAGCTCGCCACCTCGAGCGAAAGGGCGTCCGGACTCGCGACGCTCCGCAGGGTGCGGCGAGCGACATGCTGCTCACCACGCCTCGCGGCGCGCTCGCCTTCGTGCTGACTCGCGGGGAGGCGGCGTCGGCGGTTGTCGAGCGTGCCACCAAGGCAGCACGTGCGGCACGGCGCTGCACGATTTTGCTGCTCGGCGAGCGCGCGCAGCAGAGTGCCGTCGAGGCGCTGCAAGAGGAGTGTCCCATCGGTGTCAACGTCCTTCGGTGCGAGAACTCCGAGGCCGCGGTGGAGCACGTCCTTGCCTGCGCAGCTGGCATTCTCAACGGCGCACGCTCCGCCGCAAATCGGGAGCCCGACCCCGTCGACGCAGCTGCGACGGCGCTTTCCGAAATGTGGAATGTGTCGCGTCACGACGTCGAATATCTTCTGGCAACCGTCTCTCTCCCAGAGCTCGCACGCGTAAACACGGAGGAGGAGTTTGCGGACCTCGTGCACCACACCGACTCGGTAATCGAGCGCGGCCTGCTCGAAGGCGCTGTCCGGTGGCTGCAGAGCGACGCCGTGGCAGCTTGAGCACCATACAGCATACTCCAGACAGAATCGTGTGCGCGTCAATGAGCAAGGCAAATTGGACGGGCGCGTCCGTGCAACACATCGTCGTCGCATCACGACACCGCGACGAACCGCGGAGCTTGGACGGACGGGAGGGAACCCAACGGGTTTGAGAACGGACGATCTGGGGCCGTTCCATTCAATGTGCATGGATCCTGGAGCTCGCACAGCGCACGCATCTACGCCGCGTTCGCCGGCCGGAGCTGGGCGGGCGCCCCGCTTGCTCACGGCCTCACGCGCGTGCGCGCCGCCCCGCGCGCTCTCCTCGCGCGCCCGGACCCGGCCGGCGCCGTCGCCTCTCACACAGAGCCGACTGACGCGCCGCGCCTGAGAAAGTCCGAGACTGAGAGTCGCCTCTTGAGACACCCCGTTTTCCAGCGCCTGCCTCTCCCCCCGCCGGCACGTGTGCGGACGGCGATATTTTCTGAAGGGAAACGGAATCACGACCCCCTCTCCATCAGAGCACCACGCACAAGTGTAAGGTCTGGTCTGGTGTGTGTACAAGCGGTATCCCAAGAGGGGCCCGCAGCGCGAAGAGACCGTGACAGCCGTGAGCCGAGTGCGTGAGCGTGTGCATGCACAACATCAGAACACAAGCACTCGCGAGAGGCGCCCATACGCAGCGAGGAAGGGAGCAAGGGCGCGGCCCCATCACTCGCTCCCTCTCCCGGAGACTGACCTCCCCCGCCTGGGCTGCTGCGGCATCGCAACCTGCAGGAGCGATGACATATCGACGACGTCCGTGATCGGCTGGGCGTGCTCACGCCCAAAGTCCATGCAACACCACAGCAGCTGGCACGAGGGGACGGAGCCCGAAGTCATCTGCTTGAGGAGCGGCCCCTGCCGCACGTGCGCCGAGGTGTGCGTGTGGCGGCCGAGCAGCTCGTGGAAGACGTCGTCGTGCGTCACGAGCACCAGCGACTCGTGCGGCGAGTAGCGGATCTGCGAGACCAGCTCCGCGACCCGCGCCTGAAAGTCGCGCTCCGACTCCGTCTTGTCGGACCACCAGCGCGCCTCCGCCTCGACCGTGTCGAGCTCGCTCGCCTCGATCTGCTCGAGGCTCGCCTCGTCGCACAGGCCCTGCTCCGAGGCGGCCAGCTCGCGGAACTTCTCGACGCAGCGGTGCCGCATGGCGTCGCCCGATACGGTCCCGATGGACATGTTTGGGTTGGTGAGGCCGCGGCGCTGCCTGGCGTTGGCCTTGACCTCGACCACGCCCGCCGCCTCGAGCAGGGGCAGCAGCGCGAGCTGCGCCGTCTGGACCGCGCGCGTGAGCGGGGACGACCACAGCGCGTGGGTGCCCTGCAGCAGGGACAGGAGGGCCGCGCGCTGCTCCTCGTCGGCGGCGGCGCCGCCGTCGCCGTCGGCGGCGGACGAGCGCGCGACGCCACTCAGCGCGGCGGATGCGCGGATCGCGGCCCCGACGCGCTCGGCCTGCATGTAGCCGATGCGCGACAGCGGGTGGTCCGTCTTAGCCATGACGGCGCGCATGCGCTGGTACGCCTCCTGCCCGCGCTTGGCCATCCCGCCCAGCCGCTCCTTCAGCTTCTGCGTCTGCTCCCCGACGGCTCCCGTGCCGCCGCTGGCGCGCGCGGACGGCTCCTCCATCCCGGCGGCGCGCAGCATCGTGCGGTACGCCTCTGACCACGTCGACTGCGCCGTGTGCAGCAGGAACAGGTGCTTGACGGGCCGCTCGGCGGCGACCGAGCGGAGGGTGATGGTGCACGGAGGGCCGAGCGAGCCGTCCGAGGTGGGCGGGCCACCCCGCCGGCTCGGCGCGTAGGTGAGCGCGCCCAGCTCGAGCTCCTCCGCCCCCACGCACCCCATCGGCACCTCGGCCGACGCGAGCAGCGCAGAGTCCTTTCCGCTGCGCACCGCGAGGTGCAGCACCGTGTCGGCGCCCCAGTGCGACTGGCCGAGGCGGCGCGCCGAGTTCCACGTGCAGCGGCCGCGCCACACCAGGCCGGGCCGCAGGTTCCGCTTCCCCTTTGCGTCGGCGAGCGCCTTTGCGTCGTCGGGCGAGGTGGCGTGCGCCGTGGCGGCCGGCCAGGCCGCCTGCCTGCCGATGTGGACGCCGCTGCTGTCGGCGAGCCACATGGTGACCTGGACGCGCGCGGAGAGGTCGAAGAGGGGCACGTGGTTGACCCCCGTGAGGTGCACCACCGGCCCCGTCGGCTGCTCGAACTGCCGCTGCATCACCAGCTTGACGCCCGCGTTTGGCGTCTGCGCCGCGACGAGCAGTCGCACGTCGGTGATCATCCGGGGCCCGCGGCTAAAGTCGAGCTGGCAGCAGGCGACGCCGCAGTTGGGTAGGACGTCCTTGCAGAGCCGGCTGGCGAGCTCGGTGGAGCGGTGGCCCACGTCGGCGTGCAGGAAGCGCTGGAACATCGAGCGGAAGAAGTGCGAGTGGCCGACGATGACAATCGTGTCGTGCCGCGAGAACTGGATCTGGTAGAGCAGCTCGAGGAGGCGACCGCGCACCTCGTCCCTCGCCTCGGCCGAGGTGTTCCACCACGGCTCGCTCACCTGCAGGGCAGGTCCAAGGCAGGCTCAGGGAGACGCTCGTGGGGGGCGGTTCGGGGAAACGTCGGCGCGCCTCGTCAAAGTTGAACTTGATCCCGTCGCCAAAGCGCTCGGCGCCGGGCGCCACTTCGGCCAGCTTCTGCCGCGCGCGCTGGGCGCATGCGGCGCCGACCACGAGCCCCTGCGTGTCGCGGCCGCCCACGTTCTTCTTCTCGCGCGCGTTGGTCTTTAGCTCAAGCTCCATCGCCGCCTGGTCGCCAGACCCGCTGCTGCTGCCGGCGGCGGCCGCCGCCGCCACCGCGCCGCCATCGGAGGACCTGTCGCTCGAGAGGCGCGCGGAGGAGCTGTCGGCGCCGAAGAGCATCAGCTCGGGCGGCGGGCCGTCCCCCTTTTCGAGCAGGGGCCGCATCGCGACGACCGCGGTCTGGATGGCGCGAGTGAGCGGCGAGGCCCACACGGCTTGAGCGCCGAGCAGCGCGCGCAGGGCGGCGGCCTCGGAGGGGGACGAAGAGAGCATGCTCCGCCCGCCGTCCGCCGCGGCGCGGATCGCCCGCTGCAGCTCGCACGCCTGCTTGTAGCCCTTCTCGTTGAGCGGGTGGTCCACCTGCGAGAGTGAGAGAGAGTGAGTGTGAGAAGGAAGAGCAACCAGACTCCCGAGGTGGCTGTCAGACCTGCGAGACCATCTCGAGCACGTCGCGCTTGGCCTGCGCCTCGTTCCACTTTGACTCGCCGTGCCGCACGAAGAAGACCGTCTTCATTGGCGACGGCGCCGGCAGCGCGTGCAGCCGCACCGCCGACCCTCCACGCGGCGTGTGGCGGGGAGGGCCTCCCTCGCCGTCGTCCGGCCGGAGGAGAGGGACGTCGATCGGGGCGGCGAGCAGGCTGTGCAGCGGGATCTTGGCCGCCGCGAGCGCCGCGTCCGTCTGCGTCGCCCACAGCTCGATGTGCAGCTGCGCGCCCGGGTCCGACACCCCGACGGCGAGCTGACGCGCCGAGTTCCAGACGGGGCTCGCGCTCCCCTCCTTTGCAGGCCAGGAGACGGTCCCGCCGACGCAGCGGTCGCGCGAGTCGACGGCCCACATGATGACGTGCACCTCGGGCGGCGACTTGTCGAAGAGCTCGCGCCCGACCGTCGCAGAGAAGAGGTGGATCACCGGCGCGCATGTCACCTCCTCGTACGTCACCTCGGCGCGGCTGCCCTTAGGTAGCAGCATCGCCGCCTTCTCGTACACGCGCTCCTCGACGTCCTGCGGGGTCGGGCGGCCGTCCGCCAGGTCGTACTCCTCGGGGCCCGCGTCGCTCGCGTATCTGCTCACGCCCGGCTCGACCCCACCGGCACCGGCGGCGGCAGGAGCCTCGGTCGGCGCTCCCGCCGCAGCCGCTGCCGCAGCGGCAGGGCCGGCCGCTGCCGTGTCGTCGCCGCGGTCGGCCTCGTCCGCGGCACGGAGCTCCGCGCGCGCCTCTGCCCGGACCATCCGCAACATCCGCTCGGGCGTGCCCGCCGCGCTCGCCGCCGCCATCTCTGTGATGAAGGACTGAAAGGCGGACAGCTCGGGCAGCGCAAGCATCCACGGGCTGACCGAGAGGGCGTGCTGCACCTCGCGCAAGCTCTCGAGCGGGAGGCCCACACCGGCAGAGTAGGGAAGCTGCGACAGGCGGCTCGGGCTGAGAGGCGGCCGCTCATCCCAGGGCGGCCCTGCCGCCTCGTCGTCCTCTGGCGGCAGCCGGCCGCGTGGCGAGCCGCGAGGCGAGCCGCGCGGTGAGCCGCGCGGTGAGCCGCGCTGCGGCGAGAGCGGGGCAGCGCTGGGGCCCAGATCGGCGCTGGCTTCGAGCAGGTCCACAAGGCTGCCTGCTGTGCCAGCCGCTGCGGGGAAGGCGCCGGCCTCGGCGCTCTCTTGCTCGGGCAGATAGCCGGGCGCGGCGTCGCCAAATTGGTCAGCGAGAGACGGATCTTTGGCGAACTTCTTCTTGACTTTTGACTTGATCGCACGCATGGTGTTGCGTGGAAATCAAGCAGGCCACCTGCTTCACCACACGTGTGCAAATGCAGCCGCGCACCGAGCGCCGACCCAAGGAACACGAGCAAAAATAACCGGACGCAGGTCTCTCGAGGTTCTCGAGGTGGATATCCTTTGGCCGCGTTGGGTAGCGAGGATTGGTGTAACCCGAGCCACGGAGGCGTGTTTTCTGGCTACCTGCATTTTGTGAGGATGATAACTGCACTCCAAGCAGACATTCCGAAGCCGTGCAGCCTGACCCGCGGGCGCCCGACGAGCGACACGAAGGTACTCGTATGTGCACTCATTGACGGGGACGCGCGAGTTCTTTAAACCGCCTGAAACGAATCGCCGTGGGCGGGGGGCGTTAGGCCGAACACTGCAACGACGATGGTGTGCCGACCCACCCGTCCGCCCACATTTCCCTCTTCCCGCGCGAGCCGCTCACCACTCGCCGCCGCCATGTAACACGCAGAAAAAGCTCTTTGCCGTCTCTCCCAAGAGCCACGGCCGGGGGAGCGTCACCGTGGCGTGGCACCCGCAGGCATGCTCCGCTCTCTCCCTCTACGCATTGACTACCCATGTGACTGCTCGTCGCCCGCGTTGTGCGCGCAGGGCTCCTTTCTTGCAACCTGCGGCAAGAACCGCGTTGTCAACGTCTTCAATCGTCAGGGCGAGGAGCATGCCGAGATTGCGCTCGACGGCAGCGGCAAGTGCACAGGCCTCGAGTGGGACAAGGACGGCGAGATGCTGGCGGTGATGCAGGAGAAGTCGCCCGTGATCAAGCTGTGGGACGCCAATCAGAACTCCGAGTCCTCCCTCGACACGGGCGTCAAGGAGGAGCTGACGCTCATTTGCTGGTCGGCAGCGGGACCGCAGCTGGCCATCGGCACAGCAAAGGGTGAGGTGTCCCCAATGAGGGCCTCACAGCAACTGCGCGATCACGCCCGATGTCGCCGCGGTGACAGGCAACCTCCTCATCTACAACAAGCGCACACTCAAGAAGCAGTCCATCGCCGGAAAGCACGCCAAGACTATCACGTCCGGCGCGTGGAGCTCGGACAACAAGCTCGTCCTCGCCTCGGCCGACCGGCAGGTGACCATCTCGAACGCAGACGGCGACGCGCTTGCACAGACGGCGCTGAAGGCGGAGGGGTCCGCCATTCAGATTCCGGCGCGCGGCGGAGGCGGCTCGGTGGCGTCCGTGGTGAGCGGCGGCAGCACGCTGCTCGTCTTTGACGTCAATAAGCCGACTGGCGGCACCGAGCTCAAGTTCTCGCCCACGTACGGCAAGGTGACGTCCTATCGCTGGTTTGGCGACGGACTCGTTGCGGTCGCGTTCGATTCGGGCTACTTTGTCGTCCGCTCGGCCGAGGTCGGCGCGTCGACTGAGGAGCTCTTTTCAAAGAAGCTCTTTGCCGGCGCCGCCTCTCTTGCGGTCTCGGCGCAGACGCGGCGCGCCGCGGTCTGCTCTGGGCGCGAGATCAAGATTGTGGACCTCGATGATGAGTATCGCGAGATGGAGGACGAGTCCATGCTGCTCGACTCGGAGGACGGCGACCTCCAGCACGTGACGTGGACGAGGGATGGGCAGGTGCTGACCGTCTCGTCAAGCTCGGGTGCAGTCCTCAGCTTCCTCGCGTGCCTGCCGCCTCTCGCGATCGCGCACGGCGCAAGCTACATGTACCTGACTTCGCTCATGGAACTATCGGTGTGCTCTGCCCTGCCGGACCGCAAGGGCGACGAGCCACGCCGCGTCAGGATCGGCATGGAGCCGACATTTGCCGCGCTCGGCCCCGCGCACGCCGCGGTTGGGATGAACAACCAAGTCTTTTTCCACTCGCTCGAGGCGGACGACTGTCCGCTCGCCTTCGAGCGGGAGTACCTCGGCACGGTGGATCAGGTGATCCTGAACGCTGATTTTGTCGCCGTGCTGTCGGAGGGGCGCGTGCAAGTCCACACTCTCCGCGAGGGCGACGACGGCGCGCAAATCTTCCCGGGAAAGGACGAGAGCGCGGACGTCACGTGCATGTGCATGTCGAGGGACTTTCTTGTCTACGGCACAGCGCGGGGAACCATCTCCTACATCTTTCTCCAAGAGTTCGCCCTCATCAACGAGTACAGGCACGAGTGCGGCATCGCAAAGCTCTTCCCCAACGACTCTGCGACGCGGCTGGTCTTTGTCGACGACACCGCCGCCGGCTTCCTCTACAATCCGGTGGTCGACCTGGCGCGACCCATCCCACGCTTCCCGCCGGCGGCGATCCGCGTGATGTGGGACTCGGCCGACTGGGGCGTGCTCGTGGTCCACGACGCGAAGGTGCTCTCCGTCTACGTCTACTCGCAGCACCATGTCAGCGACGAAGGCAGCGGAGGCGTCAAGCCCATCGGCCAGACCAAGCTGCAGCCGGGCCTGACGCCCATCATGGCGTACGACGGGACTGTCATATCGCAGGCCGACAACGGGGCGATCGTGCACGTGCCTCTCTCCACCCACGACGCCATTCTCAAAGTGGCGGCAAAGGGCGGCGCGGCGGGCGAGACGCTCCGCAAGTGCTTCCACCAGAACCTCGAGCTGCTGCGCTTCACGCGAGCGTGGGAGGTCGCCAAGCTGCTGCGCGACCAGGAGCTCTACCTCAAGCTGGCCAGGGCGGCCCTGCTGAACCTCGATGTTGCCCTCGCGGAGCGAGCCTACCGCGAGCAGGGCGACGCGTGCATGGTGCTCACCCTCTCCAAGCTGCGCGCCATCGAGGACGCAAACCTGCTCGCCGGGCACATCGCCCTAACGTTCGAGGACTACTCGCGCGCGCAGGAGCTCTTCCTGGTATCGACGAGGCCCATCGCGGCGCTCGAGATGCGCCGCGACCTGCTCCACTGGGAGCAGGCCCTCAAGCTGGCGAAGACGCTCGCGCCGGAGCAGGTGCCGTACATCTCGTGCGAGTTTGCGCAGCAGCTCGAGTTTCGCGAGGAGTACGAGCGAGCCCTGCAAATGTACACGGCAGGCCTCAACGCGGCGGAGGCGCTCGCCTCACGCTTTGATGCGCGCGGTGGCGACTCACGCCTCGCGCACGCTTGTGCCGTCGGCGTGGCAAAGATGACGCTGCGGATGGGCGACGCGGGCCGGGGAGCTCAGCTCGCCCTCGAGACGGGCGACGCTCAGTGCTGCCGCGAGTGCGCGGATATCCTCGACACCGTGCTAAAGCAGCCGCAGGATGCGGCGCGGCTCTACGAGGAGGGCGACGCGCCCGAGAAGGCGGTCAAGATCTACATTCGCACCAAGAACTGGGTGGCGGCGAAACCGCTCATGGGCCGCATCTCGGCGCCAAAGCTGCTCATCGAGTACGCAAAGGCCAAAGAGATTGACAAGGCCTACGAGGAGGCGGCTGCGGCGTACGAAAAGGCCAACGATGTTGACTCTGTCGTGCGGCTGCTCCTGTCCCACCTCGGCAAGGCACAGCGCGCGTTTGCCGTCGTCCGCGAGTCCAAGTCGTCGCAGGGCGCCCTGTTGGTGGCGAGGCACTGCGTGTCGGCCGGGGACAGCCGGAATGCCATCGAGTTCTTCCTGCTTGCGAAGCGGGCGGAGGATGCCTTTGAGGCGGCTTCGACCAACGACCACATGGAGGTCTTCACCGCGGCCCTGGGAGCGGACGGCAGCCCGAGCGACTACAAGAAGGTCGCACAGTACTATGAGGAGCGGGGCGACCCGATGCGAGCGGGCGAGTTCTGGTTCCTCTTCAAGGACTACGCCAAGGCACTCCGACTCTTCCTGCAGTGTGGGGAGCGCGCCGTCCGCCAGGCCACCGAGGTGGTGGGCCGCGCGCGCTCCGACACCCTCACCCACCAGCTGATCGACTTTTTGATGGGCGAGACGGATGGCGTGCCCAAGGACCCCAACTACATCTTCAAGCTCTACATGGCGCTGGGCAACTACACGCAGGCGGCCAAGACGGCAATCATCATCGCACGGCAGGAGCAGGAGGTTGGAAACTACCGCGTGGCGCACCAGATCCTCTTCGACACGCATCGAGAGCTCTCTTCGCAGCGCATCCGCGTGCCGCAAGAGCTGGCCAACAGCCTGATGCTTCTGCACTCGTACGTGCTCGTCAAGCCGCTCTCCAAGAGCGGCGATCACATGACGGCAGCGAGGCTCCTCTGCCGAGTGGCGCGGAGCATCTCACGCTTCCCCGCGCACGTCGTTCCTATCCTCACCTCTTGTGTCATCGAGTGCCACCGTGCGGGCCTGCGCGAGTCCGCTTTTGAGTTTGCCACGACGCTCATGCGGCCAGAGTACCGCGAGCAGCTGCAGGAGGGCTTCAGACGAAAGATCGAGAACATTGTGCGCAAACCGGGCGACAAGACTGACGCCGAGGAGGCGGAGACCCCGTCGCCCTTTGACTCGGCCGCGAGGCTGCCAGAGTCGGAGCTCGAGTGCCCGTCCACCAAGAACCAGATCCCCTACTGTGTCGCGACCGGCCGGCACGTCGTCACGTCGGACATGTGCCTCTGCCCCTCGTGTGGGTTCCCCGCCTCCTACGCGGTCTTCACGCAGCTGATTCAGACGGAGGGCGTGTGCCAGATGTGCATGCAGCAGGTACAAGTCAAGGACATCGTCAAGCTCGAGCCGGCGGAGGCGCAGGCGTTTTGCCTGCGCAGCGTGCAGAGGGCGGAGAGGGAGCCAGGGAGGCAGTGAGGGCGGCAGTCTAATTTCTTGGTACTGTTTCATTCTTACTCCACGCTCTCTTAAACGACGACTCTTAAACGACGACGGCTCTCCCCTGCCCCCAACTTCTGCATTGCCAAAATAAATAAAAACGGCGCACCTCTACTGTGAGATGGGTAAAAAGGAACAGGTCCCCGCCCGTGCGAGCTTTGTGCAGGGTTCTTTGTGGGTGTGGTCGGCGACTAGCCGGGGTCGTCCTCCCGATGGGGGACTAGCACTAGCCGTCTTCCACATGATCCCTCGGGTTCCTGCTGCTCCTAATCTCTTCGTACATCCTCCTGCTGATCCTGCTGATCTCCAGACACAGAGCTCACACAAAATCACAGCGAGAGAGCCGAGAGTTTTGATTATGCTGCTGTCTCGAGGTGAGCCCGGTGTTTTTTTTCATACGGCTCCGGTGGTTTGCCTGTGTTAGTGCCAGCACGGGACCCGCACAAATTCTTTTCTGCTGTGTCCTGTGTTAGTGCCAGAGTCCGACCAAGCAAGTGCGGCTCCGGCTCTACTAGCGCGGCGAATGACATTTTCGACACCCTCGACGACTTTCTCGGCTACGTTCCGACTCCGGCTCCGGCTGGTACTTGACAAGCTGCCGAGCCCAAGTCACTGTGGGAGCGATTTCTTGTTGGCTTCTAAAAATCTCTCTCTCCCAGGTGCGCGCCAGTCCCAACAACCCAAGGGAGGGATCCCTTATGTAGATGTTAGGATCCCTGCTAGTTTTACCTTCAATCTTTCTCGTGCGAGTGCGGCCGAGCTCCTCTTCGCACAGGGTTCCGGCTCCTACCCGGATAGGGGGTCTGTTCCCACTGGCTGGCCCCTCCCTCCCAGATAGGTAGGTAGGTTGGTCTTGTTTGGCCCAAAAGGGCCCTGCAATAGGTAGGTACCCCCTATTTTCATCTTTTTTCGCTTCGCTGCGCGGCCTGGGGATAGGTAGGTAGGTAGGGCGTTTTGGCGCGAGTCAGTGTGAACAGACCCCCTATCCGGGTAGGAGCCGGAACCCAGGCGTGAGAATTCAGACTCCTCCGCGGCCGACACAGGTAGCCGACAACAGGGATGACCAAGGACGCGTCGCCCACCACTCAGGGAGACGTGGACGAAGACGCTACTCAAGGAGACGTTCTGGCAGCGGCGGGAACGGCAGCTCAGGTCGAGTGGGTGGAGGCTCCGGGAGGTCGCTGGCAGCCATGGCTTGCTCTGGTCCAGGGCAAGCGCTGCACCCGCCACCTCCGCGTCGAGGTTGAGGGCGACTGCTCGTCGCCGATCAAGGTGCTCGCGATGCACGGCTGGGGCTGCACTCTCGAGCTGTGGCAGGCACTCGGCTTCCTTTCGAGCCTGCGTGGCCGCGCGTGCATCGCCGCCTTCGACACGCGAGGCTCTGGCCGCTCGTCGTGCGGCCGCGCGCTGTGGCGGATTAATGGGCTGGGAGAGGACGCGCTGCGGGTGTTGACGCACCTGGGATGGGCTCCCCACGAGACGACCCTCGTCGGCATCAGCCAGGGCGGGATGGTGGCGCAGCACGCGATGGCGCTCGCTCGCGAGCGTGGGCTCGGGTCCTTCGCCGCCGCGGTGCTGATCAACACGCTTCCGCCCGAGGGCGCCCAAACGAAGGCCTCTGGCTACCTTCGGCTGGTGTTGGAGGGCTTGCTCCAGCAGGCGGACCGCAACCGCTCCCGGCGGCGCACTGCGCACCGCGCACTCCTCACGCGCAACAGCCGCTGCTCGCGCTACCCGCGCGACTCGGCGCGGCCGCCGAAGGACACGGAGCTCGTCTTCTCGTCGCCGCTCTACCGGGCGCGTGCGCTCGCCGCGCTCGTCGCGGCGGGCTGGGCGGGATTCTTCTGGTACGACGCCGAGCAGGACGCCCGCGGCTGCGTCGAGGTTGCGGCGAGCGAGATCGCGCCCACCGAACGGGACGGCGGCGCGCTAATGGGCGAGGTCTCGGCGCTGCTGCAGGACCAGAGAGGTCCGCACGTGCGCGGCCGCCTGCGCGGCTGGCTTGTCAACCTCTTTTGCACCCTCGACCACCATCACCTCCTCTCCAGGCAGCGCAGGGAGGCGATCCTCGCCGCCCCGGCCAAGCGGACCCTCGTCATGACAGGCACCGCCGACCGGGTGGTCCCTTGCGCCAACGGCGCCAGGCTGGCGGCGTTGTACGCAGCGGCCGGCGCCGACGTCACTCTCTGTCCGATGCCTGGCTTGTCGCATTTGCCGCTCTCGCCCCTCACGGCTCAGCCCGTGGAGCAGTTTGTGCTCGGAGGCGCCGAGGGCGGCTCGTCGCCTCTCGACCTGATCCGCATCGAGGGCGAGAACTCCTCCTTCGAGGCGTTGCGCGCGGCGATTCTGGACCGGGATCGGGCGGAGCACATTGAGTAGCTTTGTCCTTTGAGCGATGAAAGCGCGCGATGTACATATACTCCCCTCTCCAGTGTTGAGTTATCGTTATGTGTGAGATGCTGTGTCGTGTGAGATTACGTTATCTAAGAGTAGCGCCGCTGAGCGCTGTCCCAGCGCACAACACATGTCAGACCCGCGCTGACACGTGACAGTCAGGAGATGTCACCGATCCAGAGCGCAGAGGAGAGCTGCTAGAGCAGCTCCGCGTGCGATGGACATGGAGCGCGTGCACGATCTGAGTCATGTTTTTTGAAAACATTATTAATAACACATTCACGAGACGCAGATAGAGTACGCTGTACGGGCACTTTCACGCTCTCAGCCGCCCTCCGCTTGGAGCTGCCGTTCGATCTCTCGAATCTCTCTGCTCATCGTCCGGATCTGCGCCTTTGCCTCTGCCGCCAGAGTCGCGCGGACGCTGCTCGCCTCGAGCCCTGCAGTCCGCTCCGCCGCCTCGAGGCTCATCTGCGCCGTTGCAATCTCGTCCGCCGCAGCAGCCTCGAACCGCTCGAGCTCGAGCTGCTTTGCTTCCAGCGCCCTCTGGCCGTCGGCGGCAGCGGCGTCGAGTGCGGCAGCGTGGTCCGCCCGGAGCTGCGAGACGTACGCCTGCGTCTTCTCCTTGAGAGCCGCGGCGCGTTCCGTGCGGCTCTGCTCGCCCTTCTTCAAGGCGGCGATCTCCTCCTTCGCGGCTGCGAGATCGAGCTTGAGCGTGCGGATCTGCTCGAGGCGGCGGAGCGTGCGCTCATTCTCCACCTCGTGGACGGCCCTCTCCTCACTCCGGCGCTGCAGGGAGGCGAGCTCCTCCTGAAGCCTCTGCACCTCGGCCTGCAGCTCCGCCTGCTGCTCCTTCGCGGCGCCGTCGGCAACGTCGTCGCCGGGGGAGGGCTGCGCCCCGCTAGAGCGTGCGGGCTCTGCCGTCGAAAGATGAACGCCATCGGCAATAGCAAGGGCGGCAGCGTCGCCGCCGGGGACGGGAGCGGCCTCAAACTCGCTGTCGTTGACAACCCAGCTGTCGCCTGGCGCCCAACCCTCGCCGGGGGCGACCGTCGCCGCACCGCCGGCAGCCGCACCGCCGGCCGAGGCCGCTTCGGCGGCAGCGGCGTTGGCGGCGGCCGCGTCGGCAGCGGCGGCCGCCTCGCGCAACTTCTGCTCGAGCTCGTCCGCGCGCTGTGTCGCCTGCGCCGCCGCCTCCGCGAGGCTCGCCTCTCGCACCTGGGCAGCCGACCGCGCCTCCTCGAGCTGGTCCCGCAGGCCGGCCGCGGTCGCGGAGAGCTCGTCTCGCTCCGCCTCGAGCTTCTGCAGGTTGTCGGCGCTCATCGTCGACAGCTGGAGCTCCTTCTGCGCGAGGAGCGACTTTGTCTTGCCCAGCTCGCGCTCGAACGCGCCGACCTTGGTGCGCAGCGCCTGCACCGCGGCGCTCGAGTCTTCGCTCGCCGAACGCGCCTCGGCTTGCGCGCGATCGAGGCCCTGGCGCAGCTGCTCCGCGGCCGACACCTCCTTCGCCCGCGTCGCCTGCAGCGCCTCCAGCTCGCGGCTCGCCTTCTTGAGCTGCGCGGCGAGCGTGTCCCGCTCTGAGGACAGCTCTCGGTTCACCTACCACACGCCGTGCTCACCTCGTGTGTCGCAGCTCGTCTCCGCTGGAGGACGGCTCTCGCTTCACCTCCGCCGCAGAGCTGAGCCGCCCCTGCGACTTTTGCTCGTCGCGGGAGGTGGTTGAGAGGCGCGCCTCGAGCGCCTTGACCTCCGCCTGCAGCTGCTTGCGCTCGGCGATCCCCACCTTGAGCGCCTCCTTGGCCTTGTCCACCTTCTCCACCTCCTTGTGCAGCTTGCCCTCCACGGAGGCGTTCTCCGCCGCGAGCACCGCCGCCGCCTTTTTAAGCTCAGCCGCCTGCCGCTCCGCCTCGGAGTGCGCCTCCGCCGCACCGCGCACTGCCTGGTCGAGCCGCGCCTCCACCTCGGCCAGCCTCCCCTCCGCCGCCTCCGCCCTCGCCATCGCCTCGGCCGCCGCCTGCGCGGCAAACTGCGTCGCCTCGGCGGCGGAGGCGCGGCCGTCGGAGGCGCGGGCGCTGCCGTTCCCGTCGGCGCTCGCTCGCGCGGCGGCGGCGGCGCGGGCCTTGTGCTGCGCCTTCACCGCGCTCAGTGCGGCGGCGTGCTCCGCCTCCCGCTGCTCCGCTCTGGTCCGGCTCTCGTACAGCTCCTCCCTCGTCCTCGCCACCTCGCGCCGCGCCTCGGCGAGGGCGGCGTCCGACTCTGCGCGACCGAGCCTGGCCGAGACGAGCTCCTGGTTGAGGGCGGCGAGCGCGACGTCGGACGGCTCCGAGCCCGGCTCGAGCGCGGGCAGGGTCGCGTCTGACACGCGCCGCCGCTCCTCGTGCAGCTGCAGCCGGAGCTGCTCGCTCTCGCGGGCCGCCTTTGAGGCTCCGGCGAGCTCCGCCTTGAGAGCGGCGAGCTC
>NW_005198964.1:0-15418 GCF_000372725.1 Emiliania huxleyi CCMP1516
AGGTGGCCCTCCTGGCACGCGATGTACAGCGGCGTGACGCCATTCTCCTCGGCTTGGTTGATCGCCGCGCCAGCCTCGAGAAGCAGCGCGGCGACCTCGAGGTGGCCTTTCTCGCACGCGATGAACAGCGGCGTGGCGCCATTCTGCTTGGCTTGGTTGACCGTCACGCCCGCCTCGAGGAGCAGCCGGGCGATCTCGAGGTGGCTGTTCTGGCACGCAACGTACAGCGGCGTCAAACCGCTAGAATCTGCTTGGTTCACCGCGGCGCCGGCAGCGATCATCAGCCGAACGCAGTCGATCTCGCCAGCCAGGCTCGCAGCGCTCAGCGGCGTGGTGCCGTCCTCATCAGCTTGGTCGACCGCCGCGCCAGCCTCGAGGAGCAGCCGGGCGATCTCGGTATGGCCCTTATCGCACGCAACGTAGAGTGGTGTGGCGCCGTCATCCATGGCCTGGTCGACCGAAGCGCCGGCATCGCGCAGCAGCCGGGCGATATCGAGGTGGCCCATCTGGCACGCGGCGATCAGCGGCGTGAAGCCGCCGTTCATCGCTTGGTTGATCGCCGCGCCGGTCTCGAGGAGCAGCGCGGCGACCTCGAGGTGGCCTTGGTGGCACGCGATGTACAGCGGCGTGGCGCCTTGGGCCTGGGCTTTGTTGACCGCCGCGCTGGCCTCGAGAAGCAGCCGGACGCACTCGAGGCGGCCCTGATAGCACGCGGCGAGCAGCGGCGTAAGGCCGCCAGCCGCGGCTTGGTTGACCGCCGCGTCAGCCTCGAGAAGCAGCCGGGCGATCTCGGGGAAGTCCTCCTGGCACGCGATGAACAGCGGCGTGACGCCTTTCTCATTGGCTTGGTCGACCGCCGCGTTGGCCTTGAGGAGCAGCCGGACGCACTCGAGGTGGCCCTGAGAGCACGCGGCGAGCAGTGGCGTGGCGCCGTTGTTGCGGGCTTGGCTGACCGCCGCGCTGGCCTCGAGAAGCAGCCGGGCGATCTCGGGGGAGCCCTTCTCGCACGCGATGTACAGCGCAGAGCGGCCGCCGCCGTCAGTCGCCCCGACGCTTGCGCCAGCCTCGAGCAGCAGCCGCACCGCCTCGGCCTGCCCGTGGCGCGCGACCCAGGTCAGCAGCGTGTCCTGCCTGTCGGTGTCGTGCCGCGCGTCGAGCGTGCCGCGCGTCCGCTGCCCGGAGAGGAAGGCGCGCAGCGCGGCCAGGTCGCCCACCGCCAGGTCGGGCAGCAGAGTTGGGCTCGCGGCGCCGCTCATGCGCCGGCGAGATTTTTTCTGGTTTGGGTAACAAGAAAACTCAGTGTTGTCCTCCCAACCCTCCCTTGGGTTTTAGGTATATTGTTGGCAAATCAAGACACAGAGCTCACACAGAATCACCTTGGTTTCTCTGTTTTCTTTCTTTCTTTCTTTGGGCACCCTGCCCACAAGGGCGACGGCTAGCGAGCGCCTCTCTCTCCTCTCCTTAAAATCCCTGTGTGGTGGCGGCGTGCCGTGCTCCCATCCCTCCCTGGGCTTGTTTTCTTTCTTTCTTTTCTTTGGGCACCCTGTCGTGTGTGGGGGGGGGGGTGGGGTCTCTCTCGCCGCCTTCCGGCGGCGGTGGTGAGTACACCACTCCAACAGACCCGTACGACGCGCAGGACCTTTGACCGTGCTTGCTTGCCGTCCGCGCGGTCAAGAGTCGCGCGCGCGTGTGCTAGAGCAAATGCCCATCCGCTCTTAGCTCTAGGCGGCCGTGCTGATTCCCGTCCCTCTCGGGTCTGGCACAATGTCTACCGTGCCGGTAGCATGGGGCAGTGACCAGTGTGGGGTGGGGTGCGGTGTGGGGGGGAGGCGTTCTTGACGCGCTCGACTCTCAACTCCGCCTCGCGTGCAAGCATCTGCGCATTGATGCGCTCCATCTGCAAAGCCTGCAGCGCGATGCGCTCCTCCAAGACATTCTTGGTCCCATCATCCGCGAAGGTAGGAACGACGCCGAGAAGTAGCATATGTGCCTCGCAGCGCCGATCGGCAGACGCAGCGCGCCGATCGATCTCGGCAGAACGTCCGCCGCAAAGTATTCTCCGGCAGCTGACCCGCACCTCTCGGTCTCGCGGCGGCCGCTCTCAGACCCTACTTTGGATCGCTCCTCATCGCAAACAAGAAGAGTCGTGATTTCTTGTTGGTGAATAAAAATCTCTCTCGCAAACCCTGTCAGCAGTTCACCCTCGGGTATGTTCGTAAGAGCTACATGCTGGAAATGATGGATGCGGTTGGCGACAAAGCAAAACCGCATGTTCCGGTGACTTTCGTTCCGCCGGTCCCGAATCGCGTCGACTCGTACACACACAATGAGAGGATGGGACGGTGGCGGAACCTAAAGGTAGCCAGGTCCCGATTCCGACCAGGCCATTCGACCAGGTCGAACGAGACGATGAGGATTGGCCAGCCGTGTTGATAGTTAGTTAGGGGTCCCGTACCATGCGGTATGCGGACGGAATCGATCGACCCTATCCAGTGCTCAAGTGCTCAAGTTAGTGGTTCCCCAAGGAACCCTTCGCTGTCGCTCCTCATCCAGTCGACGACGTCTTTGTCTTTAAACAAATATTAAAACTAATAATAAAACATAGCAGAATAATAAAACAATCACGATCGGAATTCGATTTCACGGTGATTTTCGTGAGGACCGATTTCGGGGCCGAAGGGGGAAGAAGCTGAAGAACCTTGCTCCGATGCCTCGCACCACGCGAGCGTCCAGGACGTGGTTCATCAGTGGCTGGCCGGTGACCGTCTCTGCTGGACACGCAGTGCTCCCAGAGGGCATTACCCACCTCCCGGACGGCGCGTTCAAGAGTCGCACCCTTGGGTTGGTTGCCGTCAGCTGCCCGAGCAGCCTAATATCTATCGGAGCCCGCAGCTTTCACGGATGCACCGCGCTCACCTCGATCTCCCTCCCGGCCGGTCTCCAATCGATTGGGTACCGCGCATTTGATGGTTGCTCCTCGCTAACGAACCTCTCCCTGCCCGACGGCCTGACCGCCATTGGTGGCCAGGCATTTCACCGCTGCTCCTCGCTCACCGTCATCAGCCTCCCGCAAAGCCTCGCCTCCGTCGGCGACTGGGCCTTCGAGGATTGCGTCTCACTGGCCTCGGTGACGTTCCCAAGTGGCCTCGCGTGCCTCGGCAACGGGGCCTTCCATAGATGCAGTGGCCTCACTGCCATCGACCTGCCCGCGGGCTTGACCTATCTCGGGCACGATGCATTCCACGGCGCCTCCTCCCTCACTCGAGTTGCCCTCCCCGCCGGTCTCACCTCCCTCAGTCGCTCGGCCTTTGCTAACTGCCGGGCTCTCTCCGCCATTCTCCTACCTGCTGGCCTAACCTCCATCGGCGACTTTGCATTCTCCGGTTGTGTGTCGCTGACAACCGTCGCCCTTCCGGATAGCATCACTTCGATCGGCGAGGGCAGCTTCAACGGCTGCACCTCCCTCGCCCGTGCCACCATGCCCTCCGCCCTCACCTTCATTGGCTTCATCGCTTTCCTCCTCTGCCCCGCCCTCGCCCATATCACGGTGCCGACCACCGCTGAGATCGACGTGCGCGCCTTTCCTCATACGACTGTCGTCCACCGCCTCTCACCCGCGAGCATGCGCGCCCAGCAGCAGCTCTTCTTCCTCTACAAAGCCACGCTGGCCTACAAGCGCTGCCGCCCCGGCCTTCTCGGCTGGCTAGAGCGGGCCCAGATTAGGCTCGGCTCGTACTGTGAGAATGGCGCGGCGCGCAAGCGCGACCTCGCTGAGTTCGAGAGGGACTTCGCCGTTCAGATCTAGTTGTGTGTTGTGTAGCCGTGCCCCTAAATGAACGCCGCCTGCGGTTGTGTGCCGTTTTTCTCCGAGATCTTTTTTTCGAGAGTTGTGCGGACGCGCGGAAAAAGTGAGGGAACCGCGCATGATCCATGAACCGGGATGAGGGATAAGGGGAACCGCCGCGCACATTGGCTGCTCAAACACACGTTACATCATCTCCTGGCGTGTTGCTGAAACGCTGCGCGCGCTCAGGGAAAGGGAAAGGGAGGGAGAAGGTGTGCGCATGGTGAAAGCTTGACCGGATGCTTGGCCGGTGCCCAGCTTCTCGGATCCGCTGTTGCCGAGCGCGGTGCGTAGCCGGACGGCGTCGTACGGCATTAGCAGCATTAGCGCCGATGCGACGACGGCGCCGAAAGAGACCACGTACCCCTGGACATCCCCTCGCGTGAGCCCGACGGCCAGCAAGATACCCCCGAACCCCGCCACCCACATCCCGAGCCGCACGGCGATGAGCGGCGCTGCTCCCTTGGCCAGACTGCCGGCGGCCGCCGCGCGGCGCTGCTCCCCAGGCCAAAAGTGCTCGGCCAGCAGTGTCGTGGGCGAGTCGCGCACCCGGGAGATGGGCTTGCCTACAGGTTGAGAGATCGTCTCACGCGGCCGATCGTGTGACTGCACCTGCCCTTCCGTGGATGCGCTCACCAGTGATCGGGTCGGCCGCGACCCCTTTCGTCTCCGCCTGCTCGGACGCGGCGATGATAGCCTCGTGCACCTCTTTTGAGATGGGGTAGCACCTGATCAGAGGGTGGGCCGTCACGAGCGTATGGTACACCCTGCCACCTCCAGAGGGTTGTGCACCACGCGGCGGCGAGAGCCCAGATGAAGAGCAGCGTCGGCAGGCCTACAATGCGACGCCACTCGAGCGGGTCGGTGCCAGTGGGGCGCGCGCTCATTCTCCGCGCAGCGAGATGCGGAAGGCCGAGCATGAAGATGCGTACCGTCCACAGGACGCCTTCTGAGTCTTGCTGCACGCACGGCGCGAGCCTGTCCGGATCGCCGTATAACGGCGGCGCGTCGAAGCCATCGCTGCACGCGTAGGCAATGTCGCCGGGGCACGACCAGCGAAGGTATGGCGCCTTGCACTTGACGCCGCAGCCACACTCGCAGCCGCCTATCGGGAGTCCGAGCCTCGGGCTGTGGGAGTGCATGGTGAAGCGGCTCTGGTCGTAGCTGCCGTTGTTCTGGAAGCCCCACGCGGACATCAGACATAGCGGAAGGCTTCCGCCGATGATCTCGATGAATTGCTGCAGATTGGTCTGCTCGGTCGCATGGAGACGCTCAGGGCGCAGTGTATTCTCATATCACCATGGTGGGATGGGCTCGCCTCGGCCACGGTGTAGACAGCCTCAGCGCGGCGCCCGGTGTGCATGGCATCGTAGTCGATGCAATCGGCCAACATCGAATCCATCACCATAAACGTGACCACCTGTACAATCACGAAAGGCTTCCAGAGAGTCGTGCCACGCGACGATCAGTCCCAGCATTACGCAAGTGACCGAGCCCATCCCGACCCCGATCCCAATCACGACGACGAGAGCAAAGGGCGCGTCGGCAGGCGGCCAGACGAAGCCGACACCGTAGATGATGACTTCGACCGCCTGTTTACACTTGAGAGCCGCTGTGAGAGCCGCTCTTGACTAGCAGATGCAGGAGGACACCGCCCACCGAATTGGCTAGGAGCACCGGCCTCTTCCCAAAGCGGCGCGCGAGCCACCAAAAGACCGGGGTGGCGGCGAAGGAGAACACGAGGATGATCACGTTGACGAGAAAGAAGAGTGAGGCGTTATCCTGTAGAGGATTCAGCAATATCACAGTGGGTGCCGTCTTTGAGGGAGGGAAGCGAGGAGTCTTTCCTCGCGCTGCATGCCAAAGCGGATGTAGTAGGAGAGCATGTTCGAGGGGAGCAGCGCCGTGAGGGAAAGGGGCACCTGAATCATAATAGCCGAGATGAAGCGGAGGAGAAGCCGACAACCAAGATCTCTGCTCGAGGAGTAGTCGAGGTGCCTTAATCAGGAGGTACTTTAGGTAGGGGCCGTTGCGCAGCGCGCGGTGCGCGGCCACCACAGGCGGGATCGGCGGGTCCTCGTCTATCTCGCCGCCCGTGCCGTCGCCCTTGCCGTCGCCCACGCCGTCGTCCGCCGACTCGTTGCGCTCGTGCACCAGTAACAGGAGGACTGCGAGGGCCGCGCCCGAGAGGGTTGCGATCACGAGGGCCTGCAGTGCACGGATCTGAGAATGTCATGAAATCCTTAGATCCGGCTCGCCCAGGGCTGGACCTAGTCGGCCTGCACTGCGTAAAGGGAGAGCACGTCGTTGGCAAAGTAGCCGGCGAGGAAGAGGCCGCAGCCGTTTGGCACCATATAGCCGACGAAATGGCAGAACACTTTGACGCTGAAGAGTGTGACACGCTCAGAATAGTCTGACGTGAGCTCCATGCCTAATCGCAGTCGTGTTGACGCTGAGGACAATCACACGAGAACACCTTGACACGCGCGCTCTCCCGCCGAGGGCATCATAAGGAATCATGGTGCAGGTCCACGTGAAGAAGTAGTATCCGAAGTAGAAAATTGTGAACCAAGTGGCGAGCGCGGTGGGAGAGGTCGCGGCCACGCCCTCGCTGTCGCTCCCACCAGACCATGGCGGAAGCGTCCCCGCCTCGATAGCCTCGTCAATGCATGTGGCGAGCGAAACGCACGATGTGATGTTGACGGCGGCGACATCACCACAAGGGACATCGTTGTTCTGTAGAGTGGCGCAGGCACGTGTGAGAGCGGCATCTCACCTCACCGCCGAGGGGAGGGGAGGCACGCGCCTGCGATGCGTGCGCGGCGCGAGCGAACGGCACTGGATAGACGAGGAAGAACATGGAGATCACGCCGAGGGGGAAAGCAAGAGCTACGAAGGGCTTGCGCCGCCCCCAGCGCGTGCGCACCTTTTGCAAGGCGGCGAATCGTCACCTCATGGAAGAGGGTGTGTGTTGAGATTGCTTGACGAGAGGTCGCACGGCTCACGTTATCAGAGGCTGTGCCGACCAAGAATCCGAGCAGAAAGTCGAACGATTTGCAAACTGAAACGATCATCGCCTGCGCCATCACATCCATGCCGAGTGCCTATGAGGTGGGTGAGGTCAGTTAGTTCAGCAGTGTATCACGTGCAGTCAGCAATGTATCATGTGCCTGGGTGTAGACAGACGTCCGGGCCGGACGGACAGTCAGGTCAAAGCCGGATACGGCCGTGCGGAGGAATGAATAAGCAAATGCTGTGCCCTTTGAGAGCTTCTCGTTGTAGCGCACCGCCGGTGCCATCAAAATTTGGAACAGGACGTTTGGAACACTTGGTCGTTGGTGTGTGTGCGGCCCAAGCAGAGTGCGAGGCGAAAACCGCGGCTGTCCGCGACGCAAAGTAAATTCACCCACTCAATTAAAACTCCTGGGCTCTCAATGCCTAGCCCGCCGTTCTGTCAGCCGCGGCCCGCATGTCCAGACAGTGCGGGCCTCGACGCCACACTAGGTCCATTGGGTTGAACCCTGGCTTGTCTCGAAGGTGAGGTATAGAGGGTCACATGGGGAATGCGAACTCGTCATGATGCGCGGCGACGGCGGCGTCGATATCTATCGACGCCGCCGCCCCGCGCTCCAAAACGGTCGCGGCGCATTGCGCACAACTAGGTACGTGCCAACCCGCATGGGCCAGACACCGTCAAAGGTCCCTCTCCACTCCTCCTTGCACCACTGAAGCATATGCAGCTGATGTGAGCAAGGTCGCCTAAGCGGCCCCCCTCGCTGTGGGTTGCCGTAGTTGGACCAATGCCACGCGTTGTGGCGAAGATGGCCTTATGCAGAGCCTGGCCGGGCCGTCTTCGGGCCCGGCCGCCCTAACAGTACGACGCATACGCGCCGCGACCGCTTCAAGTGTCGCCGCCGCCGCAAGGCGGACGGCGCCCGCCGCCCAGCCAACAGTGGCTAGGGCGGGGGAAGGGTGGATTCGAGCCGCCCGCACGCTCGTGCGGTAGGGAGGCTCGTGTAGAGCACGCCGTGCGCAAGCACAGGTGCGCGTTTGAAGCATTCGAGTCGCAGCAGCGAAGGCTGCTGTTTACTGGTTTGTGGCACGCCACGCATCTCGCGCGGTGAGTGCTGAGATACGCCCCGAGCACGATCGCCGGGGCGGCTGCATGACTAAAACGACCCGTGCCGTGGCACAGGTCGAGTAGAGAGGGCCGCACACGCGTCCTTGCGGGCGGCCCGTTGTGAAGGATCGAGCATACCGAAACGAGGTGTGCTCGTGTTGCAAGTGTCGCCGCCGCCGCCGGGGGAAAGGTGAATTCGAGCCGCCCGCACGCTCGTGTGGCCGGGAGGCTCGTGTAGAGCACGCCGTGCGCAAGCACAGGTGCGCGTTTGAAGCATGGAGTCGCAGCAGCGAAGGCTGCTGCTTACTGGTTTGTGGCACGCCACGCGTCTCGCGCGGTGAGTGCTGAGATACGCCCCGAGCACGATCGCCGGGGCGGCTGCATGACTAGAACGACCCGTGCCGTGGCACAGGTCGAGTAGAGAGGGCCGCACACGCGTCCTTGCGGGCGGCCCGTTGTGAAGGATCGAGCGCGCCGAAACGAGGTGTGCTCGTGTTGCAAGTGTCGCCGCCGCCGCAAGGCGGACGGCGCCCACCGCCCAGCCAACAGTGGCTAGGGCGGGGAAAGGTGGATTCGAGCCGCCCGCACGCTCGTGCGGTAGGGAGGCTCGTGTAGAGCACGCCGTGCGCAAGCACAGGTGCGCGTTTGAAGCATTCGAGTCGCAGCAGCGGAGGCTGCTGCTTACTGGTTTGTGGCACGCCACGCGTCTCGCGCGGTGAGTGCTGAGATACGCCCCGAGCACGATCGCCGGGGCGGCTGCATGACTAGAACGACCCGTGCCGTGGCACAGGTCGAGTAGAGAGGGCCGCACACGCGTCCTTGCGGGCGGCCCCCCCGGGCCCGTTGTGAAGGATCGAGCACACCGAAGCGAGGTGTGCTCGTGTTGCAAGTGTCGCCGCCGCCGCAAGGCGGACGGCACCCACCGCCCAGCCAACGGTGGCTAGGGCGGGGGAAGGGTGGATTCGAGCCGCCCGCACGCTCGTGCGGTAGGGAGGCTCGTGTAGAGCACGCCGTGCGCAAGCACAGGTGCGCGTTTGAAGCATTCGAGTCGCAGCAGCGGAGGCTGCTGTTTACTGGTTTGTGGCACGCCACGCGTCTCGCGCGGTGAGTGCTGAGATACGCCCCGAGCACGATCGCCGGGGCGGCTGCATGACTAGAACGACCCGCGCCGTGGCACAGGTCGAGTAGAGAGGGCCGCACACGCGTCCTTGCGGGCGGCCCGTTGTGAAGGATCGAGCACACCGAAGCGAGGTGTGCTCGTGTTGCAAGTGTCGCCGCCGCCGCAAGGCGGACGGCGCCCACCGCCCAGCCAACAGTGGCTAGGGCGGGGAAAGGTGAATTCGAGCCGCCCGCACGCTCGTGCGGTAGGGAGGCTCGTGTAGAGCACGCCGTGCGCAAGCACAGGTGCGCGTTTGAAGCATTCGAGTCGCAGCAGCGAAGGCTGCTGCTTACTGGTTTGTGGCACGCCACGCGTCTCGCGCGGTGAGTGCTGAGATACGCCCCGAGCACGATCGCCGGGGCGGCTGCATGACTAGAACGACCCGTGCCGTGGCACAGGTAGAGTAGAGAGGGCCGCACACGCGTCCTTGCGGGCGGCCCGTTGTGAAGGGTCGAGCGCGCCGAAGCGAGGCGTGCTCGTGTTGCAAGTGTCGCCGCCGCCGCAAGGCGGACGGCGCCCGCCGCCCAGCCAACAGTGGCTAGGGCGGGGGAAGGGTGGATTCGAGCCGCCCGCACGCTCGTGCGGTAGGGAGGCTCGTGTAGAGCACGCCGTGCGCAAGCACAGGTGCGCGTTTGAAGCATTCGAGTCGCAGCAGCGGAGGCTGCTGTTTACTGGTTTGTGGCACGCCACGCGTCTCGCGCGGTGAGTGCTGAGATACGCCCCGAGCACGATCGCCGGGGCGGCTGCATGACTAGAACGACCCGTGCCGTGGCACAGGTCGAGTAGAGAGGGCCGCACACGCGTCCTTGCGGGCGGCCCGTTGTGAAGGATCGAGCATACCGAAACGAGGTGTGCTCGTGTTGCAAGTGTCGCCGCCGCCGCCGGGGGAAAGGTGAATTCGAGCCGCCCGCACGCTCGTGCGGTAGGGAGGCTCGTGTAGAGCACGCCGTGCGCAAGCACAGGTGCGCGTTTGAAGCATTCGAGTCGCAGCAGCGAAGGCTGCTGTTTACTGGTTTGTGGCACGCCACGCGTCTCGCGCGGTGAGTGCTGAGATACGCCCCGAGCACGATCGCCGGGGCGGCTGCATGACTAGAACGACCCGTGCCGTGGCACAGGCCGAGTAGAGAGGGCCGCACACGCGTCCTTGCGGGCGCCCGTTGCGAAGGATCGAGCGCGCCGAAGCGAGGTGTGCTCGTGTTGCAAGTGTCGCCGCCGCCGCAAGGCGGACGGCGCCCACCGCCCAGCCAACAGTGGCTAGGGCGGGGGAAGGGTGGATTCGAGCCGCCCGTACGCGCTCGTGCGGCCGGGGGGCTCGTGTAGAGCACGCCGTGCGCAAGCACAGGTGCGCGTTTGAAGCATTCGAGTCGCAGCAGCGAAGGCTGCTGCTTACTGGTTTGTGGCACGCCACGCGTCTCGCGCGGTGAGTGCTGAGATACGCCCCGAGCACGATCGCCGGGGCGGCTGCATGACTAGAACGACCCGCGCCGTGGCACAGGTAGAGTAGAGAGGGCCGCACACGCGTCCTTGCGGGCGGCCCGTTGTGAAGGATCGAGCGCGCCGAAGCGAGGCGTGCTCGTGTTGCAAGTGTCGCCGCCACCGCTGCACGCGGGCTGGGCTATCGCCTGCAGGATGAGGCTAAAAGAGGCATAGTTCCCCGCGTAGAGCACATAGCAAAAGGACTCCCAATCTAAGCAAAGCCAGTTGCTCCATCCGGATGACGCATCAGAACTGAGAAATTTCCGTTGACAGAGAGCTGCTCGGTGTGACGACGTGTGGTGTCCATCCCAAATGCGCCGCTGGCGCACTGTGGGGCGGGGGGGGAGGTCAAAGCGAGTCGCCCAGGCTCCCTGCTGGGCGGCTCGCGTCGTGTTTGTAACGGTTCGAAGAAGCTCTTTGTTCACGGTTGCACCGTGAACAGGAGATTGGTCGAGGCTATGCACAAGCGATGCGCGTAGACTCCGTGTGGCTCTGGGCTGCAGCCTGTTAGAGAGCCGAGTCGCTTTAATAGCACGGCCGGGCACGGTCGTACCTCGCGTGCCCTCTGTGCGAATTAAAACTCCTGGGCTCTCAATGCCTAGCCCGCCGTTCTGTCAGCCGCGGCCCGCATGTCCAGACAGTGCGGGCCTCGACGCCACACTAGGTCCATTGGGTTGAACCCTGGCTTGTCTCGAAGGTGAGGTATAGAGGGTCACATGGGGAATGCGAACTCGTCATGATGCGCGGCGACGGCGGCGTCGATATCTATCGACGCCGCCGCCCCACTTGTCTTCCTTCTCGGAAAGTTCGCGACCGAGTCTTTAGACTCGCTCGCGCGGCGCGCATTGACATATATTGACTGTGCGCATCCCCATGTCGAGCGCAGCTCGAAGTGCCGGCTGGCCTCTTCTTGAGTGCCCTGACGATTTGTGGTCATCCCGACTACGGAATAACACGTGTTCTGTCGCCCCGTTCCGGAGGAATGCCGACAGGAGTGATTTGTTACTTGTGCAATCCGTGCAGGCACACACCCTCACAGACTGCACTACGCCGCGAGGGTTCTTGCTGACCTCACGCCGTTAAGATAGCTGCGTGCGCTGGCACTCAGACAAGACACAACCAGGACACCCCTCTCCCGGGGGGCCGCTGGCGTCCGGGTCCCCAAACAGCCCGAGGGCCGTGTTGGTGCTTCCACTAGTGCAGTTCGAGTGCAGTGCGCCTCACAGGCTGACACCGCACACCGTCTCGAACTGTCCTCGACGCCGCCAGTGGCGGGCCGACGGCAGGGTAGGGGCCGCAGGCCGTGCTTCGAGGCGCAGGCTCTACTGCTCATTCATGGCTCCGCACTCCGCTCCGCGCGGCGTGTTGAGTATGGCTCACACCAGCAGCCAGACGGCTGCTGGTGGATGCTCGCGCTCCCCTCGCGCCGTCCTTGGCACGAGAGGGCGGGTTGATGCTCAAAAATATATTTTTTCCGTGCAACAAAGAAATACCCGTGTAATCACGCTCATGTACCCCCGAGCTCAAGTTTTGGTGGTCCGATCCGTTGCGTGCCGCCGGCGAGACTCCACGCAGCGAGCAGGCAGCGCCCCACTGGATGATCTCTGCCCTTCAGCGAGTGAGGTGCCTGTTCGCACGACGAGAAGTTGGCAGCGGAGACACATGCACCGCTGAGGCAGCCCAGACAGTGTCAGTGCCTGACGAGTATGAGGCTGGCATAGTGCCTGTCGCAAGCGCTACACTTGAGACCGAGATGGTGGCGCTCCTGGAGGCAAAGGAGGAGTTCCCGACGCCGGCGATCACTGCTGCTATTGACGAGGTGGCAGGCAGCGTTTGGGTCCTCTCACGCCCACCCGAGAATGCCGACGACGCCAGGAAGATGATTGGAGTCAGCCGTATCCATCGCGCTATGCTACGGCACTTGAAGATATCGCCATCCCTTGAGGTTGTTCGTGACGGCATGGAGGTGACATACAAGTGGTCGGTCGGAGAAAAGGTGGTGTTTGAGCAACGCCTCGAAGTTGGCAAGCAGCTTCCATTCACTACATCTCACAAAGATAGCACCATCGAAGCGCGGCTGGTCGCAAAGCAGGGTCGGGTCTTCATCCATACAGACCACTTTCCAAGTCGCAGCGATCTTGCGGCTAGGAAGGTCGCCTACGTCACATTAAACTGGTTCCACGTGAGTGAGGACGGCAGCGAGCTCCTTGTCGACGAACTCACGCACTTAGAGTCTCTCGCGAAACGCAGAGACCCTGGGGCGGCGACGGCGATAGTCACTCGCAGCGTCTTCCGCCGCAAGGAGCTTTCGGACAAGTAGAAGGTGCCGAGCGGGACAACGCTGCTACGGGCGAATCGGGAGCCCAGCACACAGCAGAGAGAGGCCAGAGTGCAGAGTCCAGACACCAGAGAGACGTCCATGCGGCCAGCAGTGAGCAGATAGGAGGCCGCGCAGCGCAGATAGTCGTGCACTGTGCACTGTGCCGATAATTCGCCACACCGGCAAGTCCACACGCACACGTGTGTCGTCGTGTCGTGTGCGGGCATGTGCTTTGTCTTTGGTGACACACGTGCACAGTGTCATTCACATATGAGTTCCTCTTTTGGGGACTTTTCGCTCTCATCACTCACGAACTGTGATCTTCTGGAGACCGGCGCGGGATCAAATCACAAACGAGACGTCAAGCGGGCCGGGAGTCGGGAGACTGTTCGAGAGAGAGACCCGCACGCGCCCCGCGAGACCCCCCCTCCCCCCCGGCTCAGGCGCCTTCCCGGCCGCCGCCGATGCCGAACCTCTGGCAGACGTTCTCCTCCACCCAAGGCGCGAGCGCAAACGCCGCACCGAACCGGAGCGGCACCACCAGCCGCGCCACATTGGCGCCCGCGAAGATGAACGCCAGCACTGCGGCGCGGTCGGCGCCATCGCCAAAGTCGGGCCAGTGACCTGCGGATGGTGACGAGGTCGGCGATACTTGGCCAATCTCGGCCAATCCCTCTCCCCCCCCCCTCTCGCTCGCTCGCTCTCTCTCTCTCTCTCTCTCTCTCTCTCTCTCTCTCTCTCTCTCTCTCTCTCTCTCTCTCTCTCTCTCTCTCTCTCCTCTCTCTCTCTCTCTCTCTCTCTCTCTCTTCTCTCTCTCTCTCTCTCTCTCTTCTCTCTCTCTCTCTCTCTCTCTCTCTCTCTCTCTCTCTCGCTCACTCGCTTGGTCGCACCGTTCAGGTTGTAGAAGGAGGTCGAGGCGACCGGGAAGGCGACTGCCCAGAACGCCAACTCGGTGAGGATGTACGCAATGGTGCCCGCGACGCCGTACTTTTTCACGTCGGCGTACGATACCGACGGAAGCTTGTCCAGCGGCAGCGCGTCGACCACCCAGCCGCCGACGCTGCGCAGCGCTGCACCCACCGCGCCGTCCCCAAAGCCAGCGGCGACGCCGAGGAGACCGCCAACGAGTGACGACGCGAGCAGGTCCAGCGCCAAATTGTCTATCGGCAGAAGCAGCACGCCTGGCGCAAAGAGGCAACCGGCGGTGCCGGTCAGCATGACTGCGGCGACGGCATCCTGCTCCGCCTTGACAGTCGCCGCTCGGTCCTGTGCGCTGGACACAGCATCCTGCCACGTGCGCATGAGTGGAGCGTCGCGGATGCGGAGCGGCGGAGAGCTCAGCGAGAGGCGAGGCGCCAGCGAGTGCTGCAGGAGCGCGGGCGGCGCGGCTAGCAACATTAGGAAAAGCATCTCCCGTGCTCAAGTATTTTTTTGGAAAATCGATTGGTAGATGGGTAACCCCTACCCCCCCATACCCCTCCATCTGGGCGTGTAACGGACGTCTCTAGTTGGCAGCCACCCCCAAACCCCTACCCCCTACCCCAACCCTACCCCCTAAAAAGTACCCCGGCGGCAGGAGGCTGAAATAAAAAAGGTCCGGAAAATCAAGGGTTAGGCGCGCAAGGGCGAACGACCGAACCGATGCAGCGCACCAAGCGAACGCCGTCCGATGTCTGACACCGAACGAACGAACCGCGAGTTCACCGAACCAATTACAGTGGGTTGCGGGCATTAAGAAAACAGGATTATGCGGCACGCCGCCGTTTCTAAGCCTTTCCACAGCCCTCATCCACCCCACGCCGTGGTTTCTTAGCTCCGGCCGGCACTCAGGCCAGAGCCGGCCCCCTAAGGATTTTAGGTAAGAGGTAAGCTGCGGTCCGCGAGCGAGGGCGATGCCAGAGTCTGCCGCCGAGTCGGCTCTCTGGATGACGGGAAGACGCACACACGCCTCCATCTCCACTCCACTCAGAACACCGTAGACTTGGAAAGTGACAAGTGCGCGCGCCGCAGGCGAAGAGAAATTTTGAGCTGGTAGTAGCGGGATCATGACAAGGCCGTACTGGTAAACGGCGACGGAAAGCGTGCAAAGCAGGCCACCGCGGGCTCGGAGATAGGCGTGGAGGAGGGAGACCGACTCTTCCGAAGGCTCGTCAGCATGAGCACCGCCTCCACGGACTCGGCGGAGCAGGGAATCGATCCGGGTCTCAAGCACGTACGTCTTGATGTACGTGTCCATGAAGTAGCCAACGTGCCGTCCCATAGAGCGCGTGGCGAGGTAGATGGCGGAGAAGGTGAGGAGCACACCTGCATAAGGGCCCATCGCCGCGTAGTCCCGGAACGGCTCGGCAATCGCCGCCGCCCCGTGGCGGAACAAGGGGTACCCTCCACTGAGGAGGAGGAGGACGCGGACAGGGGTGTAGTCACAGAGTGCGCGAACCTGATAGCCGACACAGTAGACGAAGACGGCCATCCTGAGGAAGAAGAGGAGCTCAGGTCCCC
>NW_005198964.1:21372-51607 GCF_000372725.1 Emiliania huxleyi CCMP1516
AGATCAGATGCGAGGAGAGGCGAGTAGGAGAGAAGGGAGAGAGATGGGGGGGAAGGAAAAGAGAGAGGGACGAAGGAGGAACGGGGGAGAGGGGAGGACAGAAGGTGAGCTAAGAGGAGGGGGGGAACCAGGGAAGAAACGAATGAGGCAGACGGCGGAGAAGAGAGAGAGAGGGCAGAGGGACGAAGGGGAGAGAAGAGAAAGAGGAGAGTGAAAAATTAACCAAGAAGAGAGGGGTGGAGGGGGAGGAGGAGGATGCCCCCAAGGGAAAGCTCACGGAGCAGCCTGGCGATTACCCCTTTGCGCGGCAGCAGGATTGCGATCTACGTTTGTTTGATTTTGAGGCTTTCGGAGGCTTTGGAAAGGAGGTTCGCAGCACCCTGAGGGAGGCGGCGAACCAGCTGAGCAATAAACTTTCGCACGCTCAGCACCTGGACGAGGTCACATGGACCACCAAGAACTGGCACGGGCTGCAGATGCAGCGCTTGTCTGTCGTCCTCCACACCGCCGTGGCGTGGCAGACGGTGAACGAGCTAGCGTGCGGGGAGAGCGGCATTGTGCATGGTGCGGAGTGCATTGCCGTTCTTAACGGAGTCGCTTAGGCGGCTCCGGTGGTGAGCCTGTGTGTGTGCCAGTCCGCGCCAGTCTGTGCCCTTGTCGTGCCAGTGTGCTGTGAGAGAGGCTTGTATCTTAAGAATTCTTTCTGTGCACTTGCCGAGTCCGCGCAGCGAGCTTTTTACCTTCTCTGTCGGCGGCCTTGTCGAGCCAGTGTGCTGTGAGAGAGACTTGTGCACACTCGAGCAATGTCATCCTCGGACGCGGAAGTGGCTTGCTGCGCCAGCCAAGACGACGCGCCACTTCTCCGCCGCGTCGTCGCGCCGTCCCGCTCGCAGTGGGAGTGGATCACCTCGATCTGCTGCGCACTGTCCTACGCGTGCACCTACTATTGGCGCTACCCCGCGTTTGTGCTTCCTCCCGATGTGCTCGATGTGCCGGTGCGTGGCGGGTTTACCCTGCGGTCCTGCATATCCTTTGCCTTCATCGGCGGATTTGCGGCCGCAAAGCTGCCTGCGGCACACTTTGCATCGTCGCGGCTCTTCTTCCGCCACCGCCGCACGCTTCTCCTCTCCCTGATCACCTCGTCGATGCTCATCGAGGGCGCGGGCCTCGCGGCGCCGCATCCCGCCGCGAAGGTTGCCTCTGCCTTCCTCTCTTCTTTTCTCTGGGGTGAGTCTGCAGCACACATAGAGCTCTGCCAGCGCACGCCTCAGCGCAAGACTAGCACATTAACCTGCCCTCGGCGACACACTCTGCCCGCAGGGTGCATGCTCACCTACCTCGAGGGCCGCGTCACCACCGAGCGGCGGGCAGCCTCACCGTCGGGCGGATACCGTGAGGCGAGCTTTGGATCGTGGTGGCTCATCAATTAGGCACGTCGCCCTCGCCACGCTCTGCCTCATCTACGCCGGCAACGCGAGCCGCGGCGCGCTAGTAAGCAGCAGCAGCAGCAGCAGCAGCAGCAGCAGCAGCAGCAGCAGCAGCAGCAGCAGCAGCAGCAGCAGCAGCAGTGGCAGCAGCAGCAGTGGCAGCAGCAGGAGGAGGAGGACGAGGAGGAGGACGAGGAGGAGGACGAGCAAGAGGTCGAGGTGGAGGTGGAGACGCAGCAGCAGCAGCAGCAGCAGCCGCAGCAGCAGCAGCAGCAGCAGCAGCAGCAGCAGCAGCAGCAGCAGCAGCAGCAGCAGCAGCAGCAGCAGCAGCAGCAGCAGCAGCAGTGGCAGCAGCAGCAGCAGCGGCAGCAGCAGCGGCAGCAGCAGTGGCAGCAGCAGCAGTGGCAGCAGCAGTGGCAGCAGCAGTGGCAGCAGTGGCAGCAGTGGCAGCAGCAGTGTGCGTGCTCTCTCTCGCCTTATCACACGCCCACGCCACCGACATGTGCATGCACATGTGCATGCACATGTGCATGTGCATGTGCATGTGCATGTTGTCATGTGCATGTGCATGTGCATGTGCATGTGCATGTGCATGTGCATGTCATGTGCATGTCCTCGTCGCACCCAGCTGACCCACTGCTCCCACCCAACCCCTCCCACCCCAGGCGCCGGCAGCGCCTTCCTCTCTGCGGGCGTGTCGCCGGCTGCGATGCCGCTCGCCGTCGGCGCGTGCGCGTGGACTCCGAGCGCCGCGCTCCTGCTGCTGCTCGACCGAGCGCCGCGACCGAGCGCCGCCGACGTCGCCGCCCGCACCGCTCGAAGGCCTATGGGCGGCGAGGCGAGGCGCGCGCGTCTCCCCCGCTCCTCCCCGCTATAGACAGACTGGAGAGCGTGAAGACACCAGGGTGACCAGCGACTGGACCCAGGGGTACGGGGTGGCACGCTAAGCGAGACGGAGAGACGACCACACTGGGGTATGGGGCGGCACACGGACACACGGACACACAAACAAGACGATAGACACACAGACAAGACACATCCCCGCGCCGGGCGTGTTTCGGCGTGGCCTGCGACAGATCGACCGACATCGACCGACATCGACCGAGATGAGCGTGGCTCGCGACAGGCGCGCCTTTCTCCGGCGGTGGGCATGCGGCCTCGCGCCGCTCTGCGTTGCCTACGCCCTCCTCACTGGGGTGCGTTCGCTGCGCGACCTCTTCGCCGACCAGGTCCTCGCCTCGCACCCTCGCGACCGCCACAACCAACCCTTTCGACACCACCCCCAGCCTACCCTCCCCACCACCGCCTCCACCGATCCGGACGCCGCCTCCACCGGCGCCAGGGTGTCAACAGCGCCTCTTCACATGCCTCGTGCTGTGAACAGCTCTTCGCCGCCTCGCTCGGCGCCCCCGGCGGCGCGGCGCCCGGCTGGATCCTCTGGACCGCAGACCTGCCGGGCGCCCTCGTCTCCGCCGCGACTCTCGTCGCCTTTGGTCGTATCCGCGACTCTCACCGCGCGATGCAGGCGGTGCCGGTGCGCATCATCGCGGGCCGAAGGGCGTCTCTCCCACACCTTGCCGCCGCGAGCGTACAGGCGATGCTGTCTGTCATGATCGCAGCGACCTGCCTCGCCCTCGTCGCGACGGGCGCGTGGCAGCTGGGTCTGCTCGGAGGCGGCTCGTGGCAGCTGCTGCTGGGCACGGGCGTCTTCCTGTGCTCCGGACGACGGGGCGCCCCCTCTGCTGTGACTCGCGATTGGTCGACGCGCGGCGGGAGGCTGTCGTAGGTGCTACGCGACCATGGGGACGCCATTCTACGAGCGGTTGCTCGCCGCGACGCGCACCGAGGGCGCCGACATCCGCGCTCTTCATGTCTGCCCGTGGGCGCGGCCTGATCGGAATGCGCGTGGCATCTAGGCACAATCGCCCTCCTCGTTTTCCTCTCCGATTTCGGCGGCTATTTGGTGTCGCTCGCCCTGCTGCTGGCCAAGTCCCTCTCGGGCGTCGGCGGCGGCGCGGCGAGTGCGGCGGATCGCGCGCGTGAGGCGGAGGCGGCGCTTTCCCTCTTCATTCGCGTCCTTTGGGGCGCGGGCGGCGCGATGCTCGTGCTGCTGGTTGTCGCGAAGGTTGCCTTCGGCGTTTCGCTCAACTGGCGGGCGGACAGAGGACCGTGGCGTGAAGGCGATGAGGGGTCGTGTCACCGTGGAGTGGAGCGCCACGCCGCGTAAAAAATAGGTTATTACGAATATTACCAGGTTATTTACCACAGAAAACCGAGTGGCGAGTCTCGAGAACGAGGAGGCTACGTGCGTCACGCGTCAGAGACGTCTGGGCACCCGCCAGCGGACGGCTCTCTCGCGGTGCACGGGCGACATTACAGACTAAACAGATGAAATGCTGTCATTTGCTGCACGCGGTGAGGGCGATGGCAGCCAGGTAAAGCACAAACATGGATGCCACCAGCGCGGCGGTGCGGTAGCTGGCCCCGGCGAACTCGCGATAGTATACCAGCCCCCACAGACTGGCGACCATCGGCGCAGCCTGGCCGATTGCATACGAGAGCGCGAGACCGAGCTTGCTGCCGCTCAACAGGTTGGAGACAGTTCCGACTGCCCAGATAGCACCGCCCAACCAGCCCAGCGCGTGGTCGCGGGGGGAGAGCTTGGCGTAGGTGGCAAAGGTGGTGGGGCTACCGACGAGCGGCCACCGCATGAGACAGGCGCAAATTGCGGGCGACGTCAATAAGACTGCACTTGTGAAGAGGAAGGACGACCCGAGCGGCGCGAGGCATCCATCGCACGTGCCGTCGGGCGCGGTGCGCATGGCGAATGCGTTGAGCGGGCTCCAACAAGCCATCAGCACGCCGCTCACCGCGCAAATGATGGTCGCGCCCGCGTTGCCGCCCAACCCGCCGCCGTTAACGCCGCCGCGTTCGGCTCGCCGCAAATGGCCGTCGCTGTGGGGCACTTCGCAAGAGTGCTCGAGCTCTGTCACGCCGTCCCTCTTCTGCCGCGAACCTCGGTGCTCACGATCGGCGAGAACCTGCACGACGATGGCGCAGAAGGCGGCGGCGACACCGCAAAAGAGCAGCGCGGGATAGCTAGTCGAGGCGGGGTCGATCCAAAACGTGAGGAGTGTGCCAAGCACAAGGGCAGTGCCGATGCCCACGGGGAAGGCTACGATTAGCCCTGCCAGGCTGACGCCGGAGACGAGCAGGACGTTTGCGAGGTTGAAGACTGCGCCGGCACCAAGCGCGGCCAGAACGTGCAAACCGCCGGCAGCAGCACCATCCTCAAAGAGGAAGACACGGCCGTCTCCAATTGTGATGAACACAACGGCAGCCGTCACGAAGACGCCGAGCGTGAAGTCGCAGTAGTAGAGTGCGAACGGTAGGTGGGTGGCTGCCTTGGCTGTGTTGGACCAGGTTCCCCAGCAGGCGAGGGACAGGAGGGCGAGCGCAAGCGCGCCGGCAGAGGAGGGCATCGCAGGCCACAACTTGCGGCGGCGGGCGCAATTCTGGCGCGGCACTCCCACGACTCACGGGGTCCCCTTGCCTCAGGGGGGCGAGGGAACCCGAGATGCTGGGGCGAGGCGCGAGCCTTGGCGAGCAGCGTTCAGCTGTTCCCACAGCAGGCTGGAAGTACCTCGCCAGGCGCAATTTCTGGGGTTTTCAGTTTTTTGCAGGTGCGGTTCTGTGACTGTGTCACTGTGACTGTGTGTGAGTGTGTTCACGATCCCTGAGGCTGAGCAGTGTCCCAGTGAGCTGACTGAGCCTCTCATTGCGCTTCAACAGAGTTTGCTTTCTTTGAAACAGATGCCGTTTCACGTTCTCCTTTCTCTAACTAGTAACTAAGAGCCCCCGTCTATCCCTGCTCTAGAGGGAATTTTCGGTGTATCGCGAATGATCGCCTAATATCGCCTAATATCGCGCAATATCGCGCAATATCGCGCAATATCGCGCAATATCGCGCAATATTGCTGCATGCGCAGCCCCGCGCAGGGCTCGTCTGTGCGACTGTGCCCAGACCAAGTCGATTTGTACCAAAGTTGGTAGACAGTGCCAAAACCACGGAATCGAAAATGGCGCTTAAATTCGCGCACCTGATGTCCCCACTGCCGCATGGTGCGAACCACCACTCATGAGAAGGTCTCCGCTGCGCTGCTTTTGCTGTTTGCGTCAATGAGCCGGGCCGCCGTGCCCTCGCGGATGGTGCGATTGGCGCGCTCGACGACGCCATTCTGGCGGTGCTCGTCAGCGCCCGACGTGGTGACGCAGCCGGTGAGGCCATGCTTGGCAAGCACCTCCCGCATGCCCGGCGAGTTCTCCCCAAACTCGCCGGCGCCGTCCTTGTGGAGGCGGCGGACCACCACACCGTGGCTCCGCGCATAGTTGAGGTACATGTCGAGCGCGAGATACGCGTCGCTGCGCTGATTGACCAGGAATCCCCTGACATACCCAGAGTAGTGATCGATGATGACGAGGACCTGGCGCTGCCCGCCGTGGCGGTGCGGCGTACACGCGTCCCAAAAATCCATCGATACCAGCGCGCCGGGCCCGAATACCTCTGGGGCATGCTGGCTCGAGGGGAGGCGATGGGCCTTGCCTTGCTGGCAGGCCTCGCAGGTGTGGCCAAAGATCTTTTTCAAGGCAGCCACCCAACTGGACGGCGCGTCCTTAGTGGCCCCGTACAGACCCTGGAGTCGCCGGGGATCGCGGTGAAAGCGCAGCTCGAGAGTCTCGCCGTCCACGCTCAGCGCTCGTCCAACGCCGGCGGGCACGGTGCTCTCGGGTATCAGTGCCATGGCTGGGGAAGGCGGAGCGGGGGGCAGGACGACAATGCCATTATTGTAAACGGTGGCACGCTTGCCGTCCGCGAACGTGATGTACGACTCGTCGCCACCCCGGCCGATGCAGATGCTGATTTCGCCGTCTCGGGCCATCGAACCGCCAGAGAGGAGGTTGTGCGGGCACTCGGGCACCAGCAACCCACGTCGATGCACGTATCGCACTCCACCATCGTCGAGGTATACGGGCACACGGAAGGTTGCCTCGGCCGTCGCCCGATGCGCACCGCCTACGCCGACGATGGGTCGATCGCTCTTGACAGCCGTGCCCTCGACCAGGTACTCCTCGGAGCAGAACACATCGAGGTACGCCCCGGTGTCGAGGATGTTCAGGCGCGGCGCCGTGGCGGCGGATACGTTGAGCGCCATCGGCGCCCCCACGTCCTCTGCCAGCTCGCGCACAGTCGACTCGGGCACGAAGCGGTGCGGCATGTAGTCGACGTCCAGCTGCACCCTGCAGTACGCCTCGATGACCGGCATCGCTGTCCTGTACACGCCCGGCGTAGCTCGTGCGGCGGTCGCGACGAGGTCCTCAGCCAGCGGCGAAGCCTTAAAACCGTGTACGCCCGTGACAAGACTGGATACGGTCGTCGCCAGCGCCAGCGCCCCGACGACATGAAACGCGACGCGTGCGGTGCGCGCGGTGAGCCTAGGCGCCCTCCGCACCAGTCCAGGCAGCCGCACAATCCCACGCGCGAGACGTCGCACGAGAGAGAGAGCCCCGGCCAGGTACGCGAGGTGGAGCGCATAGGCAGCCGCCAGGAAGGCGGTGAGTATCGCAAATGGTGGCGCACCGACGGTGACGTGCGACGGCAGCGACGGCGCCCACCGCAATGGCCCCTCCAGCTGCGCCGCCTCCCGAAGCCCCCCTCGCCACAGGCCAGCGAGCGCGAGCGCGGGCTGCGCGAGGAGTGGCGCCCAGCCAACGCCGATCATCCAGAGCAAAAGGAAGAGCCCCACAAGGGCGACGCCGGAGAAGAGCAGCCACTGTGAGGCGTCGACCACCTCGACGGGCGACCCAAGGCGGCCGAGGGAGCCGCAGGCCGAAGGCGGCATGCCGGTGGCAGCGGCCTCGAGAGCGAGGCGGGCGCGAGCGAGGTGGGCCGCGAGGGGAGCGAGGCGGGTGCGGCAGAGGCGCCCACGCCACACGCCCTGCAGCGTGACAACCGCGGCGACAGAGCGCGCGGCCGCCTTGTACGCGGCGTGCCGCGAGCGCCCGATGCACCCTCGCCCGATGCGCTGCAGGACGCCGGTGGCAGCGGCCTCGAGAGCGAGGCGGAGATCCTCCCGCTCCCGAGCGAGGCGGATGCGGCAGAGGCGCCCACGCCACACGCCCTGCAGCGCCTCGACGCCACGCTCGGCGGCCTCGTACCGAGCGAGGCGGAGCACGGTGGCAGGCAGACCGAGCTCGCCGTGCCAGAAGCCGTGGGCGGCCGCCCGAACGCGCTCGAGACTTGCAACCTCGGCGGGCCAGAGCCTCCAATCCCAGCCGGCCTCGCACTCCCAGCCGGCAAGAGCCTCGCCCTGCCAGCCGGCCTCGAGCAAGAGCATGGCCGCGACCATGTCGGCGTGCGGCGAGTCGGAGAGGATCGCGCGCACGGCGGCGCAGACCTCCCCAAGAGCCTGCCGGACCCACCGGCGCAGCTCCTCGTCCCCGGGGCGGCACTCAGCGTGCGCGGAGTGGCAGTCGTCGCGCGCGGCGGTCTCGGAGTGGATCTCAGGCGGCCGAGAGGCGGCGGCCTGTGATCCGCCGTGAATGATGTAGGGCGCAGGCCACGGGCTGCTGCATGCGCCTCCGCCGCCCGACAAGGCGATGGGGGACGCGAGAACTCCTGAGCCAAGGTGGAATGGCTGCGGAGAGGCGAACCCAGCGGACCACGGCGACGCCGCGGCGCCATCGGGGAGCGTCGGCTCCTCCCGCGCCGCCGGCGACGCGACGGCGACGGCGCAAGTCGACGACCCGATGGAGATGTCGAAGGCGCCGTCCTCGCTCTCCTCTTCCTCGTCGGGCTCGTCGGGCAGCTCCAGCTCGTCGAGGTACGCGGGGTAGCGCTCGCAGATCTCCTCAAGAGTGAGCGAAGCCAACTCCTCAGGTGACACGTCGGTGGGCAGCGCCATGCCGACCCACCCGCTGTACTCGCTGAGCCCGAGGTGCGAGAACGACCCCGCTCCGTCCATAACGACAGCGCCAGGCGGAGCCGCGGTAGACGCCGGCGCCGCCACCTCGGCGAGGAGCTTCTTCGCCTGGACCTTCAGGCGCTTGGCGTTCGCCTTGCGGCGCTTTTCGAACGCCGCGCGGCTCCGCTCGAGCCTCGCGGGCAGCGTCACCTCCACGCGAGGGTCGGAGAAGCACTCGCCCTTGTGGGGAATGTGGCAGCACTTGACGGGGCACCCCGAGTTCTCGTAGTTGAGGTCGTCCTTGCGCGGGCCGCCGCGTGGGTTGCCGCGCGGCTTGCGGCCCTCCCCAGCCATCCCAACGACGGGCGGCGTGTGCCCCGAAGGGTTCTCGAGCGTGAAGACCACCATGGCCGCCGCCGGCTTCTCCCGCTGGTAGGCGCTGCGGACCAGGTTGCAGCACGCCTCGTAGGTGTCGGCGGCAGAGGTGGGGCGGGAGGCCTCGAGGTCGGTCTTCATGCGGATCTTATTCTCGCGCAGCGCATCAGGCAGCTGGCCAACGTAGAAGAGGGCCAGCCGCCAGCCCGTGAGCCCGACCCCGTGGTCGATCAGGTGCCGGTTGTGGTTGGCCTCGATGTCCGCGATCCGTGCAGTGTACTGCGCGATGCTGACGTTGTTGGGGCACGGGCTGCGCTCGGCGTTGTAGAGCACGTCCATGTGCGCCTTGATCTCGTCCTCGCTCGTTGGCATCGCGAGGAAATCGAGGTACAGCTTGAGCATCGCGAGGCCGTCGTACTGGCCTCCAACGCGGTTCTGGCTGACCGTGCCGTCCTCCGCCACCGCGGGCCGCATGAGCGGGCATTTCTCGCGGAGACGGTCGAGCAAACCCGGGCACTCCTTGAGGGCCGCGGTGACGGCGAGCACTGCCTCGGACGAGTAGCGCTCGAGCACCTCGTTGAAGGCGATGGCCTTGATGTGGCTCTCCCGCAGGACCTTCTCCCGCTCAGCCCTATACTTGACGAGATCGAAACCCTTGAGCTCGTTGAGCAGGTTCGCCGGGTACTGCTCGTCGAACTTCTCTTGAGAGAGTGGCCGCGTCTTCTCGAGCTCCGCAAGGGGCTCGCCTTGAAGCAGCTTCCCGTGTCCGCTGGCCGCAGCCGCTGCCAAGTCAACCCTCAGGTTCTCGGCCCGGACGCACGCTGGCGCGGCCTCACTCGTGAGCGCCGCCAGCTTTAGTTGCGACGATCTGCTCGCAGGATCGGCGCCGCTCGCTACCATGAAAGCACACACGTCCCGCCTCAGCGTGGATCGTGCTTGTAACTCAATCCTCAGACGGAAAACGCGCGCTAAGGACGCACGAACTCAATGTCACGCACTACTTTCCACGTGGCATGCCACGTGGAAAGGGCGTGACATATGCATCACACAGCCCCAGCACTCAGGCGCTGGAGCACACGACTCTCCACTCGCTAACACTTCTGACTATTGCCGTGGTCGCTGCTGTCGCTGCTCATGTGCAAGCCGCGAGGTGTGTAGCCAGCCAGATCCAGCTGCGCAACGCGAGCGGAGCGAGCGAAGCGCCAGGACGAAGCGCACGGCGCCCGTCCCTTTGTAACGCTTCACGCGCGTCGCTGAGGCGTGCTGTGAAGGGCTCGCGTGATCGCGAGCATCGCACAACATCGCCATTTATCGCATTTTATCGCCAAATATCGCGCGGTATCGCGGTTGCGATATTGTGAAAAATTCCCTCTAGGGCAGGGCTCCGTCTCGCTCTAGTTGCTAGTAACTAGTAAGAGCTGCCCTAACCGTGGGCAACGTAAGGATCCCGCCGACCTACCGTCATCGGCGCCACTAGTTCCCACGCGTTCGCCGCAGGGTCATATCTTTCCACGGAGCTGGTCAAGCTGCCGCCAACGGCGTACAGCTTGCCATCTAGCACCGCGACGCCGTGAGCCTGCCGTACCCTCGCCATTGGCGCCACCGCCTCCCACGCGTCCTGCGCCGGGTCATACCGCTCCACCGAATTGAGGCGGCCAACACCGTCAAACCCGCCGACAGCGTACAGCTTGCCGTCGAGAACTGCAACGGCGAGGTTTGCGCGAGACTGCGCCATAGGCGCCACCGTCTCCCACGCATTCAGTGCTGGATCGTACCGCTCGACGCTGGCGTCGCCGACGAGCCCGCCAACGGCATACAGCTTGCCTTCAAGCGCCGCAACGCCGAAACAGCACCGCACCGTTGACATCGCCGCAACCGACTCCCAGGCATCCGTCGCCGGATCGTACCGCTCCACCGATTTCAAATAGCCTCGGCCCCTTCCGCCCACAGCATACAGCTTGCCGTCGAGCACCGCCACGCCGAGCAAAGTCCGAGCCGCCGCCATCGGCGCCATATTCTCCCATGCCTTTGAAGCAAAGTCGTACCGCTCAGCTGAGGCGGAAAGCGTGAGGTCGGCCCGCTGGCCACCCACCGTATACAGCTTACTGTCGAAGACCGCCATGCTCACATCCCTCCGTGCCGTCGGCATTGGCGCCATCGCCTCTCTTCCCCACGTATTCTCCGCCGGGTCGTACCGCTCCAGCGAGCTAAGGACACTGCCGTCCGTGTCGTGGCCGCCAAACACGAGCAATCGCGGCCTCTCGCGCTTCTTGAGCGTCTCCTTCCAGCCGCGGCGCCACGCGCGGCACGTGCCCTTGACGGCGTGCTCCGTGGTCGGCAGCTGGGCGAGGATGTGCGGGGCGAGGTCCGGCGAGAGGAGGACCTCGGAGAGCACCCACTCGGGCTGCTCGAGCCGTGCGGCGTGCTCCTCCGCCACGCGCAGCGCGGCGGCGCTCCAGAGAGGCGCCTGCTCGTCGATGAAGGCGACGAGCTGCTCTGGCGAGAGGCCAGACAGGCGGGCGCCGATGCGGTGGGAGGCCATATGTTTGTAAACACACTAGAGGAAAATTGTCACTGCCGTCGGGGAAGGTCTTCTCTCAGCAGGCCGAGCCCGTGGCCTGGCTCGGCTCGCCGCGAACGCCGCGAATTTATCAGTGCCAAAACTCACGAGACCTCGATACTAAAAAACTACGATACTGGAGGTAAGCTGCCTAGTGGTCCTCCATAGTCGGTTGAGGTCGCCGCCCTCCTCGGCGGCCTCTTTCCAGCGCTCCCTCAGCGGCCCTGTCTGCTCCGACTCCCCCCCGTCCCCGGGTGCCCTGCTGAGTCATATACATACACACGAGATGACGCTCATCCGGGAGCGCTTCGCGAGCTCGCGGCTCCTCGAGGCCGGCTATGCCGTGCTGGATGACTGCATCCCCGCCGAGCCGGCCGCTGCCATCGCCGCGGCGCTTTCACGGCTGCGTGGATCTGGCCAGCTGCGGAAGCACCGCTTCGGCTTCAAGCCGCCCGACTCGGCCGCGCCGCGCATCCTCACGAAGCCACACATCTTCGAGGCGGAGCTGGAGGACGCGCCGGTGCAGGCGGCAGCGCCTGACCTCGTCTCCGCCCTCGGCCAGCTCGAGCTGCCTCAGGCGGCGGCGTGCAGCTTCCCGGAGCTGCAGCTGGACCCTGACGGCGTGACGGTCAAGCTGCAGTGCAACGAGGGGCACGGCGGCTGCTTTCCGCTCCACTTCGACAATGCAGGCCCTCCGAGCCGGCGGCGCCTCTCGATCCTCTGCTACTTCAACGAGGAGCGGCGGGCGGAAGGAGGAAGCGGCGCACCGCAACCCAGCCTGCTCATGCGCCTGGCCCTGAGTAGGAGTGGAGGGAGGGGGACGGCGGCGAGCTCGAGCTCTCTCCCTGGCTCGGCCAGCGCGTCGTGCTGCCGCCCGCCCACCGCCGCGTCGTCCTCTTCCTTTCCGACCGAGTGCGCCCAGCCCACCCGCCCGCCCCCACCCGCACGCACGCACGCTCGCACGCACGCACGCACGCACGCACGCACACGCACACGCACACGCACACACACACACATCCACCCACACACATCCACCCACACACGCACACATCCTCTTCCGAGCCGCACGCCCTCGATGCTGCTGAGGAGGGGCGCTGGCCAGACGTGCTGCTTGCTCCCTCGAGCGGCGAAGACGTCGCCACCCCCCTCCCCCCGCACAGGTCCTCCATCGTGTACTCCCCTCTGCCGCCCGCCGCTTCTGCCTCACGATTTGGTGCGACGGCGCTGGCTCCAACGAGGCCAGCGACCTCCGCATCCGGACCCCGCCCGAGATCACCCTCTCACCCGAGATGACCCGAGTTTACCGTAGGCCGACGACCTCCGGATCCGGATCCCGCCCGGCGCGAGCGCGGGGTCTGTGGTGGCAGGGATGGGGCCTGCCCAGCGCGTCCTCCCGCGCCGTGTACGCCGACCTTGCCTGTCCCTTTCCTGGACCGTTCCTGGACCGTTCCTAGGCGCATCCTCTCCCGCGCCGTGTACGCCGAGGAGTACGAGGCGTCGTTGCGCGAGTGCATGGCCAGCGACCCCGGCCTTGCCATGATGCTGCAGAGCCACGCGGCGCACGTGGCGGGCTCCGGCGCAAAGCCTCGGGGGCGTCTCGGGGTCGATTTTTCCGGTGGGAGCTCCGATTTCTTCTTTCAGGCGCCGACCCTCGGATGCGTGAGCTGGTCGAGGCGGCGCGCGCACTCAAGGGGGAGGCGCCGCCGCCGCTCACCATCCCGCCGCGGCCGCGCCCTCGGCCGCGTCGGATTGAATCGGCGGCGACGGCGGCGCCAGCTGCGGCGGCGCCAGCTGCTGCGGCGGCGGCGGCGGTGGCGGAGGTGCGGGTGTGCCCCTTCAAACATCGGAGGCTCGACCACGTCGTTTTACGCTGCCGGTCGGTCGAGGCGATGGCGCGCTGGTACATCGAGGTGCTGGGCGGGGCGCCCGAGTGGCTCGGCCGCTTCGGCGGCGCGCTGTCGCACGTGCGCGTGGGCGAGTCGCTGATCGATTTCGTCGCGATGGAGAGCAGCCTCGCGTTTGCGAACGGCAGCCCCGCCGCTGAGGCCAGCGCCCTCGACCACTTCGCGCTGCGCTGCGACGACTTTGACGTTCGGGTGGCGCGCGAATGGCTCGCGGCTCGCGGCGCAGAGGTGGTCTCCTCGGGCAGTCGGTACGGCGCGGACGGTCAGGGCTTCTCTCTCTACGTGAGGGACCCCGAGGGCAACGTCGTCGAGCTGAAGTGTGGTGCAGCGCAGCGCGACTGCGACGGCGTCGTCCTCGTCGCCCTGAGAGTTCGCGCGGTCAGCAACCGCTCGGTGAGGGTACAGGTCTGCCCGCAAAAATAGAATGGACGGTGCGTGCGTGCAACACAGAGACACGGCTCCATCATTGCCAATAGTATTGTACTGAACACGTATAAAGATAGGAGCAAGGGCGCGAATCTCTCAACCCGGCCGCACCGGGCTTGCGGCCACCCGCGGCTGAGCCCGCCTCCGCCGCGCTCGCTCATCCTCCGCGCCGGCGCGCCGCCGTCCCGCCGCGCTCGCCCCATCCTCAGCGCCGGCGCGCCGCCGCCGCCTGCCGCCGTCGCCACCCGACTCTGGATTGACAGTACCCGTGGATCTGGCCAGCTGCGATGGAACAAGCCGCCAGTCGCCCGCCGGGCCCCCCGCACATACCTCGCTCCCATCATTCAGCCTTCTGCCGTTTGCTCGGGCCGGAGCAGCACGCGAGCATGCACCAGAGCACCTGCACACACGAGGGGTGATGCCGGAAGGCGGTGCGCTGAAGTGGTGTGCCGGAGGGCGGTGGAGTAGGGCATATGCGCGACGCACCAGAGCGGCAACGTGTGCCAGCACTAGTCCAGTGACGACGTTCTGCGTCACCGGGTCCAGGCCCCGGAGTGGGTTGTCCATCGGCCAAACAAGGCGAGGGCGATGATACACGCGAGAGAGAGGTACTCGTACACGCCCGGGGCAAGCCAGCACTGCTGGCACGAAAAAGAAGGTGCGCGCGATCTCTGACAGCAGACAGGCGAGTACACAGTAGTGGCACGAAAAAGAATTATTGTCTATCCACTAGCACTAACGCTCTCCTTAAAATCGTGTGTCCGTTTTATTTATTTAGCTCTCCTTAAAATCCCTGTGTGGTGGCGGGGGCGTGCCTCCCTCCCATCCATCCCTTTTGTCTTTTTCTTTCTTTCTTTACCTTGGCACAAAAGCGGGAGCCGGAGGGCCCAACTTGAGAATCGTGCTTTTTGGGTTGGGCTGGGTTGTGCACGGGTTGCGACCGCGTGAGATAGGTGCTGACCTTTCTCGCCGAGGCTCGCCGTGGCCCCACACGGCGGCCTCTGCTCGCGTTTTCGAGCCAGGACCTTCGTCCGGGCCCACAGCCGGCACGCCATCGTGACTCCGCGCGCACGGCCTCCACCGGCTTGCTGTGCGGATGGCTCTTCTTTGTGGCTCTCGTCGAGAGCGTTTTGGCGGCCCGGCGGGTGGGAGAATATGTGTCGTCTGTTGTGTCACTGTGTACGTCACCTCGGTCTTGATAACGCTCTTATTTCCCCCCAGGTTTGACCGCGCAGCTTTCAAAACTCGACGATATCTTCCGGAAAGACTGAACTTCCCGCAGGCGCCGCGGCAGCATGAGAGGCGCAGAGAGGCTGCGAGTGCTCGACGAGTCTTGCGAGCTGCGCGGTCAAACCTGGGGGGAACTGATCGCATCAAGTCGGACTTCCGAAACCTGGGTGAGTACCTCTGACGGTTCTCGCTCCCCATCGAGCTCTTCTTGCAGCACGGCTCTTCCTGTGTGCCGGCACAGAGCTCCGTGCAAGCCGTCCAACGGAGTGTATCGCTTTGACGGATCGACCGTGCTTGTTATCAAGACCGATGTGACGTACACAGTGACACATCAGAACGACACATGTTCTCCCACCCGCCGGGCCGCAAAACGCTCTCGACGAGAGCCACAAGAAGGCGTCTGCACAGCAAGCCACTCGTCGGACAGGCGTGCTGCCTCGTTCGATGTCGGCGAGCGTATGGCGCACGCTTTGGACGGTGGCGAAGCCAAAAACACCGGTAGTGGCCGCTCGCTGGCGTGAGCGGCGGCGGTCGAGACCTCACCCTTCGCGCCGACGACCCAACCTCACTCGAACAACCCAACCAACCCACTCGGACAACCCAACTCCACCAACCCAACCCAACACCAAACAACCCCACTCAAAGCACGATTCTCAAGTTGGGCCCTCAGCCGCCTTAAGTGAGGACGGCGAGCGAGGCACCTAGCTCGTGTGTGTGTGTGTGCCGCCGCGCCCGCCGCCGCTCCTCCTCGGCCGCCGCGCTCGCCGCGCCGTCCGTCTTGATGTCGTCGATTGCGCGCGCCACCTTCTCGCCCGCGCCAGCAAACGCCTTGCTGATCAAAGAGCCGAAGCCCGACGCAACCTGCTCCGGCAACGGCTTCGCTTCCGCCGCAGCCTCAACCGTGGCAACTACGCCTCCCCCGGCCGGGGAAAGGGGAGTGACAGTTTGGGATGGCGACCGTAATGTCCGAGACGGATCCGAGAACGCGAGAGAAATGAATGGGGTTTCTTCACAAGTCCGGATTCGCGCCAGCTGACCAACAACCGCACTGATCACTTCCGCCGCCTGTGATTTTTTTGCTAAGCTATGGCGCCCGCTCGCGTGAGCTCGTCGCGGGCCACAGCGTCCGAGCGCCTCGTGTTGATCCCAGCCATTGACAAGAGGAACACGACTGGCTACAAGAACGTGACCTACAACCGCAGCAGCAAGAAGTTCGTGGCAAAGGTGACGGATGGCGGCGAGAGTGTCCACTTCGACACCGCCGAAGAGGCGGCCACCGCCTACGCTCGGTCAAAGTACGGCCGCGCCGACGCCGCCAAGCTGCGGCAGCCTCGCCCGGCTCCCACTGCCGCTGGCGCCGAGGCAGTACGGCAGGCGGAGAGGGAGGGCCTCACCCTCGCCACCAGCAGCAGCAGCAGCAGCGGCTACAGGGGCGTTGTTTACTGCCCGAGTCAGCACGGCAGAGGCAAGAAGTACCAGCTGATGGTGAGTGTTGGCGGCAAGCAGGTCTACCTCGGCATGTTCGCCACCGCCGAGCAGGCGGCGCTCTTCTACGCCCGCAGGGAGGCGGGCAGGGACACCAGCGATCTCACCGCGCCGCCGCCGCCGCCGCCGCCACCCGTGCCTTCCTCTGCCGCTGGCGCTGAAGTAGTCCGGCAGGCGGAGAGGGAGGGCCTCACCCTCGCCACCAGCAGCAGCAACACCGGCTACAAAGGCGTGTACCACTGCCCGGGGGTGCGAGGCAGCAAGAAGTACCAGCTGCAGGTGAGGAGTGGCGGTAAGTTGGCCGGCCTTGGCTACTTCGCCACCGCTGAGGAGGCGGCGCTCTTCTACGCCCGCAGGCAGGCGGGCAGGCTGGCGGGCAGCGGCGCGTTGGAGGGGGCGGAGTCGGAGACAGAGACCGAGGGGGAGGAGGAGGAGGGGGAGGAGCCGGCCGTGCACCGCCCTGCGGCCCCCCGCCCCTCTGGCGCAGCGTCCAAGCGGAGGTCTCCAGGCCAGGCGAGCGCCGCCGGGCCGAGCCGCGTCTCGCAGCAGCCCGATCCGGACGCCGTCTTTGGAGCACCGCCGCCGCCGCAGGTGCTCGCGCGCCGCCCCTCGCGCGCAGCGCTTCTTCCGCCGCCTGATCTGTCGCTGCCGCCGCCACCTCCTTCGTCGCTGCAAGCGCCACCCCCGCGAATCACCTTTGACGAGAAGGTGAAGTTTATCAGGGCCCAAATAAATTTTGGGGGGGGCTGGTTCAAAAAAAAGGGGGGGCCCCCCCCCCCCCCCTTTACCCCCCCCCCCCCCCTCCCCCAGCCTCTCCCCCTGCCTCTCCCCCGGTACTCCCTTCACGCCGTGCTCTCTTCACGCCCGTGCCGTCACCTCCGGCCCTTGCCGCCCGCAGGTGATCGTCGAGGCGGAGCGCCGGCTATGGATTGATCCGTGCGGCAACCTCGGCGCACGCGCGCACGCCGCCTACATCGCGCTATTGTAGCGCGCTGCCGCGCTGTGCCCTCGTTCGGGGTGGCGGTGCCCTCGGGGTGGGGTGCGTTCCTCTATCTGCGGGTGGGGTGCACCCTGCGCCACTTGCGGTATCCCTCTATCTATCTCCCCGTATCTCCCCGCATCTCCTCGCATCTATCTCCTCGCATCTCGTCGCATCTCCCCGTATCGCCCCGTATCGCCCCGTATCTGCCCGTGTTGCAACGACAACAAGCGCCGCCGAGCAACGCCCGCGCGCGGTGTTTTCTCTTTAAAGGTCATTCACGGGTGTCATCCGCGGCCCACTGAGCACTGTGTCCGCTGGTAGGACAGTGATCGCCGCAAACCCTGTGGTCAGCTCCATATGATCTTGGGCACCGGAACGCCAAAAAAACCACTACGCCTATAGTGAAAGTAATCCGAGCAAACCGTAATCCGAGCAAACCCGGCCCCCCCCCGCATTGAATGACTGCTTTCGTGGTGACGAGTCAGTTGCGAGCGGTGTTGTAGAGGTTGCCTTCCGCTCCGCCCTTGATGCAAATGATGCAAAGAAGGCAGTGTTCTCAGCTCGCCCCCGCCGGCACCGGCACAATGTTTGTGTCTCACAAGCTCTCGCTTGGGCCGACCAGCCCTTCCGGCACTCGCACCACCTAGTCAGCCCCTCCGCTTCCTGCTTTCTGATGAGCCTGCGCGACCCAGCTGAGCGGGTCGCCTCCGGGTTCAGGTATGAGTTGATGAATCCCAGCGGCGGTCACCCCCGGCTCACCCGTTTCGGCAATGCGACACACTTTGTCAGACTTTTGCGACTCCGCAACCCCGCCGCCTTGAAGTTGCTCGCCCGGTCACGACGCAAGACCGATCCGGGCGACGAAGGGAGTTTCTTCCTAACGGAGCAGAAGTTCTACCTTGAGAGAGCTGGCAACCGGACAATATTTTTCCTTTGCGTTACACCCGAGGGGAATTTGGCCAACCAACTAGCGCTGTGGACGAGGAACAGTAGCCTGGCGGAGCCGGGAGGGGCAGTCATACCTCATCAGAGGTTACGAGATGCGACGCCTCAAGTTCGAGCGCGCTCCCTCATCTCTCACTCGGACGCGGAATACATCCGCGCCCTCTTCGCCCCTGACGTGGCTCTCTTAAAGGCTCGCTGTGGCCCCCGGCTTCTGGTGCAGTCGATACCGTCGATTCGCTTGGTGAAGTTATGAGCGTGCTCGTGGAAGGGGAAGAGGCCGCGCTCGACTGCGAACTCCTCGCACGCGAGCGGCAGCAGTCCCTCACTTCCTCAATGGGTGAGCTTCAGACCTCGGACGGTTCTCCCCCTCACCTTCGGCTCACGTCACACGTGGATTCGAACCGCCGGGATGGGGAAGCTTCCTGCTTCCATCTTGAGAGACAGCGCCACACATTACCTGCATCGGAGCACCAAGGGTAGTGGAGGGCTGGGGTACCTCTGTTGCGCGAAGGAGGCGCGCGCGGGGGGGGGGGGGGGGGGGCAGGGCAGGGCGGGGCGGGGCGAGGCGGGGCGGGGTAGGGAGAGCGAGAGGCGGGGCGGGGCGGTTTCAGCCGGGCGGTTAAATCTTTCTGCTTCTCCCATCCGCCATCCCGCTCGAAGAATGGAACGCTGATCATCCTCCAGCCGGCCGCGCCGCGAGGAGGCGCGCCGCCGCTTGAGCAGCGTGGACCTGCTGTGTTTGCCCAGACCCCCCGGCCGTCGGGCAGCAGGAAGTAACGGGCCTATCCCAGTGCTCTACGCTATCCCACCCCCCTCTACGCACTGAGACACCCCCCTATCCCAGTGCGGCCGCCGTCTGTTGATCTCGGCAAAACTTTCATGGAGTTGTAATTGCAGCAATAGGTCAGCCGACAAATCGCACCAATCTCGCTGAATCTCGCCGCCTCAGGCTCTAGAGGTGGTAGTACCGGCCTTCCTGGCAAGGCATGACATGCCCCTGCTGGCATGTCAAGCAAGGGCTCGCGAGTCGAGCGAGGTCGTTCTCGCTCGCGCCACACCACCCTGCCAGCTGCCACCGCTGCCACCGAAGGCGTCACGGTGCTCCGCCCCTTCCCGAGAATGGTTGGTTGGGTAGTAGGGCTAGAGGGTCGCTCTACACTTAGCCTCTGCAGCGAGCGAGCGCTCAACTTAGCCCCCGCACGGAGCCGGGCTCGGACTTAGACGCTGTATGGTCGGGGGCCATGAACTTAGACGGCACAAGGCCAAATCCGGGTAAAACCCGGGTATACCTGCAAAAGTCCAGGTTTACCCGAAAAATACCTGGACGCGTCCCGACCAACGTATGCCGCGCACGACGCCATATCGCCTTGTCCCAGGGCCAGTGCGCTACTTGCGGCGCGCAACTCCTGCTCAAGTACGCGCACCGTACCATGTGCTGCCGCTATGCGTGTCTTAAGGCGGCTGCGGCGAAGCGGCGGGCGCGGCATGCCGATGGCAGTGCGGACGATGCGGTTGCGATGTGTTCTGCTTCAAGATCGTGGCGGTGCTTGGCATGCACTTCTGCGATCCCAATCAGCTCATCGCAACGAAGCAGCGCAACAAGCTGGCTGCTGCCAACAAGGCCCTATGCTAGATCTACCTCACGCGCGGATCGTTCAAAGAGGACCAGCATACACAGGCTTCCTTGACATGCGTTTGTTTGAGCTTGAGGCTATTTGTGAGAACTGTTTGGCTTGAAGATTGCGCTCAAGAAGAGCAACGAGAATCGGAAGAGGAGGATGCTGAGGCGGCGATTGCTGAGCATGAGAAGGATCGATCCGGATTAGAAGGCGCCCGCCGCAGGCGAAGAAAATTTGGGGGCTAGCGCCGTATCGTTGATCACGGTGGGAGCCTCTTGGCCCCAGGCTGTGCCACGGCCGACTTAGCCGATGTAAGAGGCTCTCGCTGATCTTAGACCGCGTAAGCACCCCAGCGTGACTAGTCACACTTAGACCCGCTCAGCCTCGAGGCTCAGAACTTAGACTACTACCCAACCAGTTTCCCGAGGTTACGATTACGATTAACTTTCTTAAACTTTCTCGATAGAGTTGCCGAATGCACTTGAGCACTTGAGCACTGGATAGGGTCGATTCCGCATGGAACGGGACCCCTCGATCGTCTCGCCCACCCTCACTGGTGTGTTCATTGGGGGGGGGTCATCTAGGGGTCATAACAAACACGGTACAGGATCGAGGTGCACGCTGCAGAGAAGCAGTGTCGTCCCCCCTCTCCCCGACGGCGATGGCGGTGTGACCGATCGAGCTACAAGAGGAACTTGTTCAGCAGGATCCGGAGTGGTCAGATGCACTACCTCACTGGGCATGAGACCACCGTACGACGCATCCATCACCGTCTCGGATTTGTGTGCGGGAAGTGTGGAGTCGAACCACTCCGGGAACCGGGATGGGGCAAGCCCATCGATTTGAGTTGTGCTTTCCTCGCCTGCAAGAGACAGTGGGGGGGTGCAGTCTTCGCTCTTGGCATGGTCGGGGCGGGGTGGGGGGAAGCGGGTTTCAGCCGGTCGAGGAACATAGACATAGCAACTTGTAGACGTACTACGCACACAAAAAGCCGGGACGTTACCCGCGTCCCCGGCCGCACGCACCAGGACCATTGCAGGCATCACTATTCGGACCCGGGCAGTCTTCGTGCCGCACGTCTATGATCGCGTGACGGTTGTTGTCTGCGTCTCCGGGTTCGCTTCCCCCCCCCCGCGCACCCCCCTCCACTCGATGGGCCGCCCTCCTCCGCTCCTCCCTCCACCCGATCCCCCATCTCCCCAGACACGCCCCCCTCCTCCGCACCCTCCACCCCCACCGCCACCTCCTCCTTCGTGCCGAATGCTAGCACCAAGAGATCGTGTGCCCCAGGGCGCCCCGCCGGGGGCCCCGGGCCGCGGGGTGTTGGACACCACATAGTCGGATGCGTGGTGGCAGTGGTCGCGTCCTCCATACCCATCTCGTCTGAGTTTCCGACCGTTGTACTTTTATTTTCTGGCCTACCGTGCACCACCCCCCCACCCCCCCCCTCCCGCCGGGGACAGCAAATTTGCGCGTGAGGCGACAAGGCCGGCCCGCCGCCGACAGTGCGGTCACGAGCCGGCAAGCGTGCAGATGTAGCAGCGGATGTGCGGGTGCGCCGCGGCAAAATCCTCGAGCATCGCCTCGTATGTCGCCCAGTTGCCGCCCGCGAGGCCGCAACCGATCTGGTGTGGAAAGGCGACCGACGCCGGCCGGTGGCATGAGTCTCCCACATACTATGCGGGCCTCACTAGAGGTGCGGCCTGCGCGTGTCCTCGGAGAATCTGGCAACCTGGGAATCCCACTCGACTTTCTTTCTCTGCCAGTCCCGTGCCGTGCCCAGTGTCGTGCAGGGAGGGGTTGTAAAATTCTTTCTCCCGCGCAAAAAGAAAGAAAGAAAACAGACACCCCAAGCAGTGTCGGCAGGGGCTCTAAAATTCTCTCTGCGGCACTCGGCGACGTACCCGGGTACCAGTCGAACATATGCTGCCCGCGCTCAGTTGTAAGCGCCATTTGGATGCCACGAGCGCCGCCGACGCCAAGGCCGCCAAGAAGGCGAGGAAGCTAGAAAAGGCGGCCAAGCTGGAGCGGAAGCTGGCAGATGCGGCAGGCGTTGCGGCGAGCAGCAAAAAGGCCAACGCTGCCAAGGAGGCAGGAGTGCTGAGCGCGGCGATACAGAGAGTGAGCGCGGATCGCGACGCCGCACGCGCTTTTTGCGCCTCGCACGAAATCACCCTCGACGGCGCCGGCACCGCGGCGCCGGCGGTCGTCACCAGCCTCGCTGATGCACCCTTTCCCCAGCCGCTCGTCGAGCTGCTGCTGTCCCAGCCAGGATTCACCGCGCCGTCGGCGGTGCAGGGCGCTGCCTGGCCCGCCGCCGTGGCGGGCCGCGACGTCCTCGCCGTCGCCAAGACAGGCTCCGGCAAGACGCTCGGATACCTCCTACCCGCACTTGCCCGCTGGCACGCTGTGCGCGGGAAGCTGCTCTCTTCGGGTCCGCGGCACCCGTACTGCCTCGTCATGGCGCCGACGCGCGAGCTCGCTATCCAGATCAACGAGCAGGCACTCCTCTTTTGGCGGCGCACCGTCCACTCCCCAGGACACGTCCATGACATGTCCACACATGTCCGGCAGGCGCTCCTCTTCGGCGCGCCGCTCGGGGCGCGCTCGGTGGTCGTGTACGGCGGCGCGCCAAAGGTCGTGCAGGCGGGCCACCTCTCGCGCGGTGCCGACATCGTGGTCGCTACCCCGGGTCGCATGCTCGATATGCTGGCGATGCAGGCGCGCGGCGGCGGCAAGGGCAAGGGCAAGGGCAAGGGCAAGGGCAAGGGCGGCAAGGGCGGCAAGGGCGGCAAGGGCGAGGAGGAGGAGGGGCCGTGCACGACGCTGGCGGAGTGCCGCGTCCTCGTGCTCGACGAGGCGCGAGATGCCGCCGAGATGCCGCCGAGATGCCACCCGAGATCAGCCGCGGTCCCTCGTGCTTGGCGAGCGGACCGGATGCGCGGACAGAATAGATCCAGCCACACCTGTGAGCAGGCGGACCGCATGCTCGACATGGGCTTCGAGAAGGACATCCGCGCTCTGGTGGCTGCCATCCCGGCTGTCGGTCGGCAGACGCTGCTCTTCACGGCGACGTGGCCGAAGGCGGTGCAGCGGGTGGCGGACCCTAGAAGCGGAGTACGGATCTCTCTACTCCAACCAGCACTCGTGAGGAGACGTAGTCAGCTGTATTCAACCATCTGGCGGCGCTCTGAGTACACTGCACGAGACCGTCCTCCCGCCCAGCCGTCGAGTGTATCCACACCGTAGTGTGAATCCACACCGTAGGTGGCGGACGAGCTTCTCGACGTGAGCAGCGCCGCCGGCCGCGTGCGCGTCACCGTCGGCAGCGGCGGCGAGAAGCTGACCGCCAACCCAAGTGTGGAGCAGCGCGTGGCAGTGCTCGGTCACCCGCGAGACAAGTGGGAGGCGTTCCTGCAGCTGGTCGAGCCGTTCCGCAAGGGCGGCGGCGAGGCGGCGACGCGCGTGATCGTCTTTTGCAACACCAAGAAGGACGTCAACGGCATCGGCGAGCACCTCTACAACGACGGCTTTTCCGTCGACACTTGCTCGGGCGACCGCACGCAGCGCGAGCGCGAGCGCGTCATCCAGTCCTTCCGCGACGGCGCCGTGACGATGGTCATCGCGACCGACGTCGCCGCGCGCGGGCTCGACATCCAGGGCATCGACCGCGTGATCAACTACGACTACCCGCCCGGCGAGGGCGGCTCGGACGACTACATCCACCGCATCGGCCGCACCGGCCGCGCGGGCGCAAAGGGGCGCGCGGACACGCTCTTCACGCACAAGGACGGGCGGCACGCGCCAGAGCTGGCAGCGCCCTCGGTCGCGCGCTCTCCGCCTCGCTCCGCCCCCCCAAGGCTGACTCGCCCTCGTCGCCTCGCGCGGTACAGGCGAGGATCCTCGCCGACGCGCAGCAGCCCGTGCCGGCTGAGCTGGAGGCCCTCGCGGCGAGGGGCTCTGGCGGCCACCGCGTGGGGCACCACGGCGGGCGCGGAAAGAAGGGGGGCAAGGGCGGCGGCAAGGGCGGCGGCAAGGGCGGCAAGGGCGGCGGCGGCGGCTGGTAAAGCGGTGGGCGCCCAGCGCGGCCCCCGCGTACTGCAATCAATCGCGCGCGCTGGGCCGATGCTTGGCGGCGGTGCCGGCCGGGCTTCGAGAAAAAAGGGGCGGCGCCTTGCCAAGGGCACCTCCCTGAACTGGAGGGATCCGGTTGTACATGAATCTCTTGTAGCACAGTAGTTGGGACTCGTTGACGTTCTATTGGGAGGGCCGCCCTTCCCTCTCCTACCGGCGGAGGACCGGAGGTACCGCTATACCGGGCCTACGGCTCTTATATCCGGAGGCTATATCTCCTCCCGTGCTTGTGTGAGGTGTGTGATACTCACCCACACAAAAGTAAAGCATGGATTGCGTGGTGAGCTGTCGCGAGATCCGGGGAGATCTGGGGAGATTGCGGCAGGATAGATTGCGTGGTGACCTACCGCGCCCCGTCGGCATCGCCGCATCCGAGCGACGCATGGGTTCTAGTTGACTACCCCCGCGCACGTGTCTACCCACTCCCACCTCCCCTCTCCGCTCTTTGTGTGAGGGGGGGGGGGGGGGGGGCTCCGACGCGTCCTCGAGGCCAATGGACGGCGCCAATGGAGGATCGCCCCGTCGCACAGTCATTTGAGACACGTTTCCCCGCGCCAGGTGCCGACACCGCAGTCGCTCCGCTTGCTGCATGTCCTGCGCAACGTGTCTGCGAGTCCGGCCGAGCTGCGGTTGCTGCCGCGCGCGGGTCACTTCTTCGAGCCCGAACCGTCTTTGGTGCGTGTGATGCGGCGTTTCATCGAGCGGTGAACTCGCTAGGGCGTGGGTCTGCTCACCATCTGGGCCAGCCCCGTCCAGCATGGGGCGTCCACTGCTGTGATAGTGAACAAGACCCATGGCCATGCACACTGGACTACGGCTTTAGCAACGCGCCCACCACATTGCAGGGGGAGCTACTCAAGGGCCAGCTGGCGTACGAAGTCGACCAGTCGCGGCTACGCGCAGCGTTTGAGTGCCTCGAGTCCTCGCTGCGTAAGCTGGCTGCGACCAACTTCGGGCTGCTCTCCCGGCTGCGCTCGCCACCTGCCCCGCTGCTGCACGTGCTTGAGCCCGTCCTTCTTATGCTCCGTCTCGACCTGCCCTCCCCGGCGGCGCCGCCAGCCGAGCCCTCGCTCGTGTGCCCCGTCGCGTCCTGGCCGACGGCATCAGTTCTGCTCTCCGAGGCGGTGGGGCTTGCTCGGTGGGGCTCGAATACCCCACCCCCAGCCCTAGCTCGAATACCTCACCCTCACCCCAGGTGGACTCGCCGATTATCCAGCAGCTGCACCGTTTCCCGCTCTCCGCGCTCGACCCCGAGCTCGTCGAGCTCCTCGACCCGTACTTCGCCATCTTCTCGCATGCTAAGGCGCACTGCTCGCGGCCCAAAGTCCCAACCGAAGCCTGATCACAATGACGCTACCCTAGCTGTCTGCGTCTGAAAGGCGCGCAAGACCGCCGGCATCCTCTCTCACCTGTGGTCGTGGGTGTCGGCGGTCGGCGTCATTGGCGACTCGCCCTTCGCCGCGTTGCCGGACGAGGGCGCCGGACTGAGGCGCAGCAGCAGCTCAATCTCCTCGCCCCTCTACTCGCCTAACCCGCTCGCGACTTCGACGCCGACGACACCATCTCCCTCCCGGGTCGCCTCGTCCGTGAACCTCTCTGCGCGCGAGGGGCGGTGAGGGGGAGCACCGCCGCGCGGGCACGTCCCCAACACGTCCTGGACTTGTCTCTCAGGCGCTCGAGGACCTGTCAAACCACTCGAACCTCTCGGCCACCAGTGCGACCGTCCCGATCTCGTCCGAGATGCAGGACCAGCTCTCGTCTCTCAAGCCGCGCGCCGTTGATTCGCCACCCTTGATCATGGAGCGACGGAACTCGTTCGGCAGCGGGCTTAATTTGCAGGCGGCGTGGAGATGCGGGTTATAAGGGGGTATGTGGACCTTTACCGCCTTGCCTTCCCTCGCAGGCCAACCCCTCGCCGCAGCGCTTCCACTCCAGCCTCCCCCCCGCCCTGCGCGAGCTCGACGAGATCCAGCGCCACTCTGCGCCCAAGCCTCAGCGGCTCAGCTACGCAAATGCAAAGCCCGAGGCTAAGTGTGAGGCCAGGCCGAAGGACCAGCCGCCAGCCGGGAGGGAAAGGGAGGACGACGACGACCAGTGTTGCGCGGCCGGATGCGCCAAGCCAGCGTTTGGCGACCTGCAGCCGCTCAAGTTCTTGGGCGCGGGCGCGTTTGCCAATGTTTTCATGTGTCGCGACATGAGGACGGGCCAGGTCTAAGACCTCGATGTCGAGGCGGCTAGTGATCCGCGTCTCCTTCACACGCCTAGCTACGGGTAGGTCTACGCGCTCAAAAGTTAATGGGCAGTATTGCAATTTGGTATTTGCATGTATTGACTAATACAAATGAGAGATTCTCCCAATGCTAAAAGTACATGTACAAATGCAAATACTGACAGATGCACAGCAAATACGGTAGTGATACAACCAATTAATACCGGGGGGAAACGCCCCATACCGGGGGGGAAACACCCTTTTGCGCGCGTGCATGCGATTACTGTGCGTGCCGCAAGTACGTACCGCTGCGGTTTTGAGTGCGTGCCTCAAGTACCGCTGCGAGTCCGCGGACCCAGGTGTCAGGAACGCCGCCAGCGGCAATCTTGTAATGCGAACAGTCCACCACAATTCTTCCGCTGGACGAATTGGAGTGAGGTGCACCCGGGCCGGGATGCGCATCCGGCCTTGCCCACCAGAGAGGTCCCGAGGAGGGCCGAGGTCGAAGGTTCGCCCACCGTAGGATGGGTCCACAAGCGCAGCTCGGGCGGGTTCAAGTCGTGGAAGAGGCGGTGGTGCTCCATCAAAGACGGTCAGCGCCGCACCCCACCCCTCGCTGCCAGTCCGCGAAACCACCGCCTCCCTCCCGCTGGCTCCACCTTCGCATACAGCCACACACAGGAAGGCCAACGCCTATCCTGATCCCACCCCGGTCTACGGTGCGTCCATCACAGGCGTGCTTTCGTACTGGGCGACGCCCGCCGACGAGGAGAAGGGCAAGCCAGCCAAGAAGGAGATGGTGGTACGGGGCGCGGTGGTGACGCCGCCGGAGGAGGTGCGGGAGGGAGGCAAATTTCACGCGCGGGCGTTCCAGATCGACCTAGGTGTGCGCTGGCCCGGCGGCGGCGAGTGCAGTGAGCCGAGGACCCACCGCCACTAACAATGACCAATGCGCTTTGGCGCAGATCCAAGGCACGCTGGGCAGAGCAAAGCGGCGGCGCGCAGCCGCCTCCTCCTCGCCCTGGAACAGCCGAGGAAGCTCGAGGCGTGGATTGAGGCGGTGAATTTCTGGTCCTCCTACCGCGGCGACCCCGAGTTACAGGCGCCCCTGGCCCCCCCCCTATCTAGCTTCTTCTCAAGAGACATTCACACAGGACTCCCGCCTCCCTACCCCTTAGTACAACGGCGTCAGCGGCGAGGAGCTTCAGCAGCTCCATGCCTCCATGCTCGCCAAGGCAGCCACAGAGAAGGGCGCTGCACCCCCGCCGGAGGCTTACCTCGCACACGCGGGTGCGGCGGAGCGGTCCGAGGGTGCCGCCACGGTGACGGCATTCTCAGGCACGGCGTCGGAGGTCTCCGAGAGCCTGATGCTGCCCGCGCGCGACGCAACTTCGCCGCAGGCGGCGGAGGATTTGTCGAGCCTGGAAGCCGCAGCGGCGGAGGCGGCAGCAGGGGCCCCTGGAGGCGAGGCCAAGGAGCGTGAGGCTGGGGGGGGTGGCGCGGAAGCTCTAGAGCCTGACGCCGGCAGCGATGGGCAGGACGCAGCGGCCATTGTCGGCAGCGCAACGGAGGGGCAGCATGCTCCTGAGCAGTATGCGAAGCCGCAGGTGGTGTCTCGACCCAAATCTGCTGGCCGGAGCCTCGAGTCGGACGCAGTGGAGGCTGCACAGGTCGAGGGGTCCAAGGTTCCACAGCCTCGCCCCCTCGAGCCGGCCCCGCCGCCCCGGCCAATAGAGGTGCAGGCGGGGAAGGTGCCGGCGGTGGCCGATTCGCGTCAGGTCGCGCAGAGGATTGACAGCAGCCGCTGCGTTTCTCCAGAATGGCAGGCTTGGGAGGCGGAGGCCGCGGCACAGTTGGCGACAATAGAGCGGCAGCTGGAGCCGCTGCGGGCGAAAGCGAAGGTGCACGCGAGGGAGGCGTGGGTGCGCCGCGTGTAGCCTTCTTACGCGTATGGATACGAAACAGGTGTACGCGGAGGAGGCGTGGGAGCGCGCGGTCGACTCCTCGCGGCGCAGCTCATCGGCGACCGTAGTTGCGCTTGACGCCGCAAGAAGGACGTTGCCTCTTTTCACAAGGGTCTGGCTGTGGACAGGCCCTCTCATCGCGGCGAAGCAGCGAAACGGGGCCGTCGCGGAGGAGCTCACTCAGGTAGGTGCATGTAGCCCCTGGCATCGCGTGCGTTGGCGGTTTCTGCGTGCTCGAGTCGCTGCGCGCGGCTTCTTGCTACGCAACGTGACTGAGCGCGCCAGCGGATCTAGGATTTGCCGCGGGCTCTGAGAATGTGCTCCAACGAGCGGCATGACGGCGCCGGCGGCGCGTGTCGCCGTCTGGGTTTTTCATTCCACGGGGTTTGGGCTCGAGGGCGAAGCCAAGGACCGTGCTCGGTGGTGTTAGGGGCCGATCGCTAAGTCGTGTGTGCTCCCTTTTGCTTGCTAAGACTGGAACAAATTTTTTTTGTTAGGGGCCGATCGCCGCTGACTGTTCACGCTAGCGCGTAAAGTAGCGGGCGCGGACCGCGGTCCACGCACACCCGCGGCGTCTCGGTGTTTTTGGCATCGCCACCAGTGTCCAAAGCATGCGCCATGCGCTCCGCTTTCGGCATTTCTCAATCTCATACTCTTTTGGGGCGGAATCGTAATTCTCCTCGTTGCTCTCTCAGTACTCAGACTCCTCTATCTCGCTATAATCTGCGTACGGGGGGGGCGCCGGGGGCGCCCCCGGCGCGGAGAGAGAGCGAGCGATCGAATAGCTGCTCATTGCCTCGCTCCCCGCCCGCACCAGCCGTCTCTCAGTCCACCTCCTCGACGGTGGGCTCGCCACTCGCATCGCCGCCAGGGGCGTCGGCGTCGCCGCCGCCCGAGGCGGCCTGCAGAATGGGCAGCACTGTGTTTTGCAGCTCCTTTTGCTTCTCCTCGTACTCGTCCTTCTCGGCGGACTGGTTCTCCTCGAGCCAGGCGAGCGCTGCGTCGATCGCCTCCGTCGCCTTCTGCACCTCCGACTCGGGCAGCTTCGCCTTGGTCGCCTCGTCCGAGAAGGTGTTGCGCAGCGAGTACGCGTACGTCTCGAACGAGTTGCGCGCCTCCACCTTGGCGGCGTACGCGGCGTCCGCCTCGCGGTTCTCTTCCTCCTCCTTCACCATGCGCTCGATCTCCTCGTCGGAGAGGCGGCCCTTCTCGGCGCGGATGGTGATGTCCTGCTTCTTGCCGCTCGACTTTTCGAGCGCCGAGACGGTGAGGATACCTAGAGGTGGGCGAGGGGGGGGGGGAGGGGGTCGTGAGGCAGGGGCTGGGATCGCGCGGCGCGCGGTCTGGCGGGAGAGGTGGCGAAGAGCGAGAGGGGAGAGGGGAGAGGGGAGAGAGAGCGCCGGAGAGAGCGCCGGAGAGAGTGAGAGAGTGACGGAGAGAGCGAGGGACGGAGAGAGCGAGGGAGAGACAGGTACCATTCGCGTCGACGTTGAAGGTCACCTCGATCTGCGGCATGCCTCGCGGCATCGGCGGGATCGCGTTCAGGTCAAACTTGCCCAGGATATTGTTGTCCTTGGTGAAGCGGCGCTCGCCCTCGTAGACTTGGATCGAGACGCCGGGCTGGTTGTCCGCGTACGTCGAGAAGGTCTGCGACTTTCGCACCTGCGGCGCGCGGCGAGATTAACAACGGAGGGGGGGGGGGGCGTGGTTAGTGCAGTACAGGTGTGCCAGGCCAGAGGGGCGAGAGCGCCGACTCTTGTCGCGTGGGTGGCTGTCAGGTGCAGGAGGGGGGGGGGGGGGGAGAAGGGAGGGAGAGAGAGACAGCAAAGACAAGCAGAGACAGGCAGGCAGACAGAGACGACCAGGGAGCGAGAGAGAGAGCGAGAGCGAGAGAGGGAGCGAGAGCGAGAGCGAGAGCGAGAGCGAGAGCGAGAGCGAGAGCGAGAGCGAGAGAGAGAGCGAGAGCGAGACCGAGAGAGCGAGAGAGAGAGCGCGAGAGTGAGCTGGACCGGG
>NW_005198964.1:51707-64345 GCF_000372725.1 Emiliania huxleyi CCMP1516
ACTCCTCACTTCAGGGGGGGGGGGGAGGGTGAAGGGCAGAGTGTGCGATTCGGGCCCGAACTTGTGCTTTTGTGAAGGGCAGGGGGGAGAGGGCTCGCCTCGATGCCGTGTCGGCTAATCTCGGCTAATCTCGGGTACTCTCGGGTATAGTCTCGAGTATAATCTCGGGTATAATCTCGGGTGAGCTCGGGAGGGAGAGCTCGCCTCGATGCCGAGCGAGAGCGGCGCCACGTCGAGCAGCAGCAGGTCCTTTGTGTCCTCGGACGCCTTGCCCGAGAGGACCCCTCCTTGCACCGCGGCGCCGTACGCCACGGACTCGTCAGGGTTGATGCCCTGGGGGTGGGGGGTGGGGGGTGGAGGGACACTAATGCCCTTGGGGGGGGGATTGCGGGAGGCGGTGGGTGCTCGGGAGGGTGCGAGGGCGGGCGCGGCGTGGGGTGTGTGTGTGTGTGTGGGGGGGGGGGTGGCGCGGCGGTAGCAAGACCTTGTTCGGCTCCTTGCCGTTGAAGTACTCGGTAAGCAGCTGCTGCACCTGCGGGATCGGGGCGGTATAGGGTTCGGGTCATGTGTGGGTATGGGACGCCTGCTTTTGGCGACGCAGCGGCCGCGCCTTTGGGATGCGGGTGGAGCCGCCGACGAGGACAACCTCCTCGATCTCCGCCTTGCTCTTCTTGGCATCCTTGAGGACCTGTGGAGGGGGCAGGGGCAGGCTGGTGTGCAAGGTCGGGAAGGAGGAGGGGAGCGACGGGAAGAGAGGGCGAGTTTTATTTTCTGTGGGGCGTGGCTGTGCGTCCCCAGCAATCTGGGGTGCTCTCGGGTGCTCTCGGTTGCTCTCGGATGCTCTCGGTTGATCTCGTCCTTGAGAGCCCCCACCGCTGCTCCTCTCACTGCTGCTAGGAGGTGAGTGACACTGCTAGGAGGTGAGTGACACTGATGCGCGAGTATCGGGAAGAGTCAGTCGCAGAGAGACGCGTGACTCGAGAGACATGTGCTCCCCATCTAGGCGCGGAATCTCGCGGAATCTCGCGGAAGCTCGCGGAATCTCGCGGAAGCTCGCGGAATCTCGCGGAAGCTCGCGGAAGCTCGCGGAAGCTCGTCTAGGGACGGAGCACCTGCGTCACCGGCGCCATGGTCTTTTTGAACAAGTCCAGGCAGAGCTCCTCGAACCGCGCGCGCGAGATTGTCTCGCGCAGGTCGACGCCGTCCTTGAGCGCCTCCAGCTCGACCTGTTCACAGCGCGACGGTGTGAAGCAGACGCTGCTCGCGGTGGTGGGCCGATGTCCGTCCTCGAGAGATCGACCGTCGCGGACGTCGCGGTCGACAGCGTGCGCTTGGCGTTCTCGCACGCGCGCCGCAGCCGCTGCATCGCGCGTGGGTCGGCAGAGATGTCGAGCTTGCTCTTGCGCTCGAAGACCTGCGAGGGGGGGATCCAGCCACTCGGGGCGACGGGCGGCCTGCGGACGGCCTCTGCTCGCGCGGCCAAAAGTGCCTTGCAAAAGTGCGCCATCATGCGTTGGTCAAAGTCTTCGCCGCCGAGGTGCCTGCGCGGAGCAGCGGGGGGCGAGGTGGAGAGGCTGCTCTTTGGAGACACTCGAGGGGCGGGCAGACAACCCCTCTCCGGGTCCCTGCGCCTCATGGGGCAACCTCTCCTCTCGGGTAGCGCCCGTCTCGCCCCTCGGTTTGGCCCATCTCGAGTGCATCTCGAGTGCATCTCGGGTGCATCTCGGGTGCATCTCGGGTGCATCTCGGGTGCATCTCGGGTGCATCTCGGGCGCACGTGTCGCCGGCCGTCGCCTTGACCTCAAAGACGCCATCCTCGATGGAGAGCATTGTCACGTCGAAGGTGCCTGCGAGGCGTCAGCTCGAGCCATCTCGGGTGTCCGTCTCGGGGCATCTCGAGGAGAGTCGAGGAGAGGCATCGGCTCCGCATCTCGGCGCGGCGCGCGCCTCCGCCCAGGTCGTACACCAAGATGTTCTGCTCGCCCTTTCCCCCTCTGGCCTTGTCGAGGCCGTATGCGATCGCGGCGGCGGTCGGCTCGTTGATGACGCGGAGCACCTCAAAAGCCCAGTCCCGGGTCCTCCCGGGTCCTCTCGGGTCCTCTCGGTCGTCATATCGGACGCCATCTCGACGTCATCTCGGCGTCATCTCGGTATCCTCGCATCATACGCGGCATTCTCGCGGCATCATCTCGGCTTTGCAGATCCCGCGGGCCACCTTGAGGCCGGCGATGGTTCCTGCGTCCTTGGTCGCCTGGTGAAGAGAAGCGTGTGGTCAGGGAGGGAGGGAGGAGGGAGGGAGAGAGGGAGGGAGGGAGGGCCGCGCTGGCGTGTGCGTGTGCGTGTGCGTGTGCGTGTGCGTGTGTGCGTGTGTGGGGTGCGAGACAGTTGGGGAAGTTGCAAGAGTCGCTGCTTCAGCACGCCTGGCGCTGCGCGTCGTTGAAGTAGGCGGGGACCGTCACCACCGCGTACTTGACCTTCTCGCCGAGGTAGTCCTCCGCCACCTGCTTCATCTTGGACAGCACCATCGCCGAGATCTCCTCTGGCATCATCTCCTTGTCGCCCCTCGCGCCGACGCGGATCGCGGGCTTGCCTCCCTTGTCCACGACCGAAAAGGGCCAGTGCGCCATATCGGCCTGCACCGCGGGCTCGTCGAACTTGCGCCCGATGAGCCGCTTCGCGTCGAAGACGGTGTTGCGCGGGTTGGACGCCGCCTGGTTCTTGGCCGCGTCGCCGATCAGCCTCTGGTCGTCGTCCGTCCACGCGACGTACGACGGAGTGATGCGGTGGCCCTGGTCGTTGGCGATGATCTCGACGCGGCCGTTCTGCCACACGCCGACGCAGCTGTACGTCGTCCCCAGGTCTATCCCGATGCAGTGCCCGTCCACCTTGTCCTCAGCGCCACCGCGGAGCCGCGAGAGCTGCGAGAGCCGTCTCTGGCCGGGGATCGCGACCGCGCTGCGAGAGTGGCGCGAGGACTGGCGTCGCGCGACGGGCGGCAGGCTGCTGCCCGACGCCGAGCTGCTGGCGAGGGCCGTGAGGGCGGCCGCGAACATCCACGACGCTCGAGTCAAGCGTGGCTGCCCAAAGCGTGGCGTCTGCCCAGCGAGAGAAGTATTCGGGTGTGCTGCTCCAAGACGTCGCCTCACGCTGCTGAAAGATCTCGCGCCGGCACTTCATGACCGTATGTAGGTACCGTCTGAACCACAGCGTGTCCCGACTCGACTGCCGGCGTCCCAGTCCGGGGCTGTTTCTCTTCTTATCCGTTACCATGTAGAGCAACGCCGAGGGCGGGCCCTTTCGGGCTCGGGCCGCCCTCTCGCCCGCACCTCTGCGGGGCTCGCACGTGGTAGCGGCGGTCTGCTCACGACAGTGAGTGGGCTCTTCACGCTATCCACTGCGCCGCGGCTACGCCGCGCCCTATCCAAGCCCAGGGCTTGGTCTGCTGATACCCGCTTCTCGCTCAGCGCATCTCTGAGGCTTCCCGCGCGCCGACTGCTACGCGCGCGGCGAGAGGCGCACCCCATCGGGGACAGGATTGAGGCCCCTGTACATGCTCGGCAACGCCGCCGTCGCTGCCCTCCCGAGTCCTCAACATGATGCCGCACATGCGCAACCGTTCTGCGCACACGCCGCAGGGAGGAGTTTTCACTCCAACGTCCGAGTTTCTCCTTCCTGCAGGGCGAGAGACATCAGCCTCTCTACTTCCAGGAGAACATCTACGCCACACGCTATCCCGACGGTCCACAACCCACACTGCAGTCGATCCAGCCCTCGCACTCCCCACTGGAGATCTAGCGAGGCCCCCCAGGCTGGGACAGGATTGGAGCCCCTGTGCTGCGTCTGTGGTGATATGTGGGGGACACTTTCTCCTCCCTATTCATGTCAGTGACTCGACTGCGTCGAGGGGGGGGACGTCTGAACCACAGCGTGTCCCGACTCGACTGCCGGCGTCCCAGTCCGGGGGTGTTTCTCTTCTTATCCGTTACCATGTAGAGCAACGCCGAGGGCGGGCCCTTTCGGGCTCGGGCCGCCCTCTCGCCCGCACCTCTGCGGGGCTCGCACGTGGTAGCGGCGGTCTGCTCACGACAGTGAGTGGGCTCTTCACGCTATCCACTGCGCCGCGGCTACGCCGCGCCCTATCCAAGCCCAGGGCTTGGTTCGCCGATAACCGCATCTCGCTCTGCGCATCTCTGAGGCTACCCGCGCGCCGACTGCTACGCGCGCGGCGAGAGGCGCACCCCATCAGGGACAGGATTGAGGCCCCTGTACGAGCTCGGCAACGCCGCCGTCGTTGCCCTCCCGAGCCCTCAACACCGTGCTGCACATAGCGCAACCCGTACTGCGCACATACCGCAGGGAGGAGTTTTCACTCAACCATTCGAGTTTCTCCTTCCTGCAGGGCGAGAGACATCGGCCTCTCTACTTCCAGGAGAACATCTACGCCACACGCTATCCCGACGGTCCACAACCCACACTGCAGTCGATCCAGCCCTCGCACTCCCCACTGGAGATCTAGCGAGGCCCCCCAGGCTGGGACAGGATTGGAGCCCCTGTGCTGCGTCTGTGGTGATATGTGGGGGACACTTTCTCCTCCCTATTCATGTCAGTGACTCGACTGCGTCGAGGGGGGGGACGTCTGAACCACAGCGTGTCCCGACTCGACTGCCGGCGTCCCAGTCCGGGGGTGTTTCTCTTCTTATCCGTTACCATGTAGAGCAACGCCGAGGGCGGGCCCTTTCGGGCTCGGGCCGCCCTCTCGCCCGCACCTCTGCGGGGCTCGCACGGGTACAGTCAGGCATACCCGGGGCGATTTCTCTATCAAGCTGCGCGAGCGCGGGTGGCCCCCTCCCCGCCCTTGGGCTTGGCAGCCGCGGGGCGGACGACCGGACCGCGGCTTGGCGCGGCGAGCGAGGCCGACCACGGGGATGGGGGCCGGTGAGGATGGATAGCGTTCGTGTTGTTGGGCTCATGAACGGGAGGGCGGCACCCCCCGGTGGCGCTCCGGCCGGTGTGCGCTTGGGCACGTGCAGTTGGATTCGGGTACTTTGCTGGTATGGTATCTGTAAATAAGTGGAGTATTTACTTTCACACCCCTTGGGGTGTTCACGACCACTTGCGGTCATTACGCACTTGTGCGTTCACGCCCCTTGCGGCGATCGTTTCACAGTCTCATCAACCGCTCAGAAAACTAAAATACGCCAACCCCCCTGACGAGTAAGGACCGAACTATGCCAGCCCTCTTGTGGCTTCGACGCACACGCTACTTCAGCCACAGAGTCTAGGACAGGTCCATTAAGACTTTTCAGTCGTGGGGGTGGCTTTTGTTATTCCTTTCCGGTTTTATCATGACCGACCACAACCACGTCCGCCGTGGTTGCCACTACCACGTCCGCCGTGGTTACGTTCGACTCTATGAGTCGTGGTTCGACTCTATGAGTCGCTGGTTCGATCATGAGTTGCCACAACCACGCCCGACGTGGTTGTGGTTGCCACGCCCGTTCCCCCCAGGTTCGTCAAGCGCCCGCCGTTCGAGTTCGGCGATTGGAGCGGGGTTGATTACCCGTGTGTAGAGACTGGACAACAACTCAAACGAAGCCGCAAAGCAACATTACGCAGCCGTCGTGCATGGAAAGAAAATGTTGGTGCTCCACTTTTCTGGGCGAATACATTCGCGCCTCCGCGTCAGCGAGACTCAGCTTCTACGTGCAGTTGCTTGTCGCCAATGCCCAGGTGCGTCGCCGCCCCGTGCGCCCCAGCTTTCTTCCCAATTCCCCCCCCCCCCCCCCCACACCAACTCCTGTTTGCGAGATGTTGTTCGCGTGCGCCCGCACCCCACGGCGCAGGTGGAGGTCGCCAAGTGGAACAGATGCGTTGCCGATACACCAGACCAACATGATGTTGGCCCCAATCAAAGTACAGAGTTCGATCCGGGCACCGGGGGCAAATTTCGAGTGGCGGCCGCAAATTTTAGCCCCCCGCTACCCAGTCGCAGTCGTGCGACGTAGCGGGGGGCCACGACTACGTTTACGAAAACATTAGTAGTCCCGCGAGGTGTGAATTGGCCGCCCCAGTAGCCCCCTTTCCATCGAGTTGGTTTTTCGGCGCGTCCACAGAGCGTCCAAACTTGTTTGGGCGCGACCGTATCTCGCAACGAATCTCGCCGGCCGCACCGCCCCCACCGGCTTTCGTCGCCCATGCTCGGTCTCGACTTGAGTGCCGCTCGACTGGCCGATGAAGAGCGACCCGTACGACGCGCACTTGTCGTCCTCCCTCCTCGCCACATGACGGCCGCCCTCCGACACCGACAGTCGCGCTCCGCACGCCTTCGAGGTCAGCTGCGGCCGAGCGACGATCGGCTCGTCTTCTCCGATCGCTGGGCGCGGTCACTCTCCGGCCCATCACCCGCCTGCCGATCACCTGTCCGCCTCGCCGCGCGCGGGCCGCTCGCCTGCTCGCCACCGCCGCCGCGTTTCCCCGCGCCGCCACGCTTCCCTGTGCACCTGACCGCGCTCGAGCCGCCGTTTCCCCGCGCCGCCACGCTTCCCTGTGCACCTGACCGCGCTCGAGCTGCGCACAGACGGCGCGCTCTGGCAGACAGAGCAGCGGCCGCCCAGGCGGTCGCTGCTCCGCCCAGTCCGAATCCGTCCGCCCGCGCGTGCCGCTGCCGCCGCCGCCGCCACCACCGCGCCGCGCTTCCCCGCGCCGCCACGCTTCCCTGCACCTGACCGCGCTCGAGCTGCGCAGGCAGACGGCGCGCTCTGGCAGACAGAGCAGCGGCCGCCTGGGCGGCCGCTGCTCCGCCCCGTCCGAATCCGTCCGCCCGCGCGTGCTGCTGCCGCCGCCGCCGCCGCTCCACCCGGTTGCCGTGTGTCGTGAGAGTTTGCTTTGTGCATGTGTATGTCGAATGTGTGTGGACTTATGTCACACTTGAGCCTCTATCTATGATTAGTAGACCGGTACTCGGGTTTGGATGGTAGCGGGGGGCCCCGCCGGAGGCTGGTTACTGATGAGCTCGTAGATTTTGATTGTCAACACGCTTCCGTCTTGAGACTTGGAGGGTGTGGGAGTGCGGGTGGCGCGCAGGTGGGCGCGCGTTGTCCGATCATCGCACACTCATCGGTCATGGGTCATCGCTCATCGCTCAAGAGGCTCAGATCGGTGTCCCGCGGGCAAAATGAATGGAGTACACCCACAGAGGTGTGCATAAACCAGATCCCACTATGTTATATCATAGGATATAACATACTGAGATACCAGGCTCTTCCCTGGCTTTCAGCTATCAAGAAACCGTCTGATTTCTAGGAGGAGGAGCTCTGTATTCTGCTTTTTCGACATATCCCACAGATCACATCCGGGCCATGGGAATATCGGTCCAGACGCTCTGGGTTCTGGTTTTTCGAGGTGTGAACGATCTCCCGGAGGGGTCATTCCGCCGGAATGACCCCTCATTAACTAATCGGATTCCGAATGGGTCGAACGGGAGTACTAAGACAGCAGCATGTTCTGGGTGGGAGGAACCCTTGGTAACGTTCTGGTTTCTGGTTTCTGCGATATCGAGTGCGATGGAGCGCCCCTCGTTGCTTTCACCTCTCAACGGCGACGAGAAGCGGCTCACTACGGTGCCTCAGCGCACAGTGTCGCTCCTCTGTGAGACTGACGCAAAACAGGCCAGCGTTCAGTTGCTCAAGCGCCAGGCACTCGGCGTTTGGCACGCCGACGCCCTGTCCGACGTTGAGAATGCCATTGGCGACCTGCACTTCTGGCCAACGACCTGGTCGAAGGACCCTCGCAGCCATGACTACGACATGCAGCGCCTCGGACGGTCCAAGCGGCTCGACAATCGCGAGCGCTTCGAACTCTTCCGATTTGTGGTTGGCAATGGCGCATCACCCGCTCTGGCCGTCGAACTCCTTGCCGCGTCGGAAAGCCTGCCAGACACGTTCGCCATAACCCAAATGGAAAACCTCGTGAAGAAGGCTGCTGAAGGCAGCTTCTCGAAGTACGTTCTCTCTCTCTCGAAGTATAAGGCATACATCATGGCGGACCGCAAGTGGGCCCCGGTCTTTTGCGTGCCAGAGCAGAAGCCTCTGCCTCTTGGAGAGTACTGCCCATACGAAGACGCTCGCAAGGTGCTTGCACGGCAGAAGAAGCGCCAATAGGCCGGCTTGCTGGTGTCCGATGGAGGCCGCCATCGCTTAGAGTCGCATGTGGAGCGCCACCGCCACCGTGGGCGATGATCGCTGCCGCCAGCCCGCAGTGCATCCTCCGTTCCTAAATGCATCGTAGTCATCTCCGCCGAGGGCGGCGTCCCATGTCGTCGTCCATGTCACTGCCACGCTACCTCGCATTCAGTGCCGTGCCGTGAGCGCGGCCTGTGCTACGTGTGTGAGCGTGCCCACGGTGTGAGTGGCGGCCTGCTGTTGCGCGCACTCTTGTGTCGTGTGTGTGTGTACAGAGACCACGCGCCAAGCCAGCGCACATGCTAAGCGCACTGCGTTGTCTGTTTATGAGCTCTCTAGAGCATGGTCGTTCCTAAAGGCGCAGCTAGGCGCAGCCGACACATGGGATGGACATGGCAAGCACATGGCATGAACATAGGGCAGGCACGATTCGCGCATCTCGACACACGACTGCACCTCCTCGTCGACTGCTGTCTGGTGCTCCATGTGAACTACAACCTCTCCCTCGGAAAACGCCTTCTTCGTGCCGAGGCCAGCACCAGCGTCAGGGATCGAGGACTCGATCGCCTCGACATGTGGGAGAGTGTAGAGCATGCAAAAGTCAAAGACATGTCCAGGAGGCACGGCAGCCGACTCCTCGGCGCATGGCTCACAGATCGCCTCGTCGTCGCAGGGCTCGCAGACACGGGAGTCTTTGGTGGACGCCTGTCGCGCAGCCCGTCGTCGCTTTGCGAGGCGGAGATTGAACGCGGCTGCAAGCCCTTCGCTCGCGGACAAGTCGACAGTGACCGTCGATTGATTGCCCGGCTCCAGCTCCGCGGTTTGGTCGGTGCGACGCGCCGCAAAGGGACGGCAACGTACACAGAAGCGCGATCCAGGGACGGGCATGCCAGAACAGCCCAAAGTCGCCTTTCCGTGCTTGCCCATATCGACAACGCGCGCGTTCCGGTTGGAACAGCACTTGCGCCGATATTTATGGTGTCCATCGATGATGTAGCAGTCGCACGTACTGCTGCCAGGCACCGGCTTGAGGCAGCGCGACGCGTGCTCTCCCGCCCAAAATGCGGTAAAGCGGGACAGCAGGCACTCGGGCTGGAGGCGGCCACTCGCATCTCGACCTTGGCACTGCTTGAGCAAAGTCGCATCGAGCTGCTCCTCGGATGTGAAGCCCAGCGGCTCGGATGGTAGCGGCTCCCCCGCCCGCGACGCATTCTCGTCGCGCCAGCGCAGGAGCGACCACGCTAGCCAGGTGTGCCCGAGGCGTTGTCGCATTGTATGGACGAGGTCCTTTGACTCGCCGCACCGCATTGCCCACTCGTGACAGAAGGTCTCGAAGCCGGTGTGAGAATGCACCATCTGTGCCGACAACCTGTCGAGCAGCGAGTTCTCGAACACGGTGCTCTGGGAAAGCTGGACCCAGCGGCGTGAGGATGCAGTCGCCCCTGGGTAGGGCACCTGCTTGCCAGCTGGGATGCGCGTGCCGCCCTCAGCGTACGACATGCTGTGCCACGCGGAGCACCGAGGGCAGGAGAGGCCATTGAGCTCGCCCTTCAGTCGCCCGTGCTCCGCATAGACCGTTGGAGATGAGCACCTGCTACCCCACTTGACCACCAGGGGTACCGCCTCCCCAGCGAGGCCACACGCCACGCAGTGCTCTACGTCCGGCACGAGCCGAACGGTCTTGCGGCTCGGGTCGTCGCGAAGCTGAGAGGCAAGCCGATCGACAATGGGCAGCTTCTTTAGCAGATACCGCACCGCAGGAGCGGAAAGGCCTGCCGGCATCTCCCCAGCAATACGCTCCGCGCGTAAGGGCGTCCCAGGTGGGTAGAGGTTGAGCGCAACCACGAAGCTGATGAAATCCTCCGCCGAGTTGATTGGGTGGAGCTCCTGCGCGAAGGCACTTGCGCCATCCTTGATGTGTTCGAGCTCGTGGAGACCGAGATCGTCGAGCCAGCTCGCCATCGGGGACCGAAAAAGCAGATCCCAGAATAACAGATCGCGTGACGCGCAATGTTCTTTCTCTCTGTGATTTCGTGCTCGATACCCCCGGGTACGGACGGGGGTACACCTGTTCATTGGCCGGAATGAGCTCATTAGGACGAAGCGGGAGATGTATTCACACCGCAGAAACCAGACCCACGGGCAGATCCCGCGGGAAATCGAGGCGGGTGTCCCAGAAAACAGATCCCAGAAAAAACAGAGCGCACCGCAGAAACCGACCGACCCCTGGGTTTTCGGCTATGCGAAACCGCAATGGGAAACCGGAGCAGAAACCCTATGGGAAACCGAGGTCTGGTATCTGCTTTGTGCACGAATGCACCCACACGTTAGTAGACGCGAAGAAATGATGTAAATGCCAACACCTGATCGTTTTTACTACCATTACACAACGCCCCGTAAGCCAAGGACTCGGCCCTACCCACGCAAGCAGGAGGCTAGAAACGAAAGGAACACCAAACTAGATCCACCCGCGTGCGGCAGAAATCATTCCTCCTTTGCATGTTCGGCGCTCGTTGGCGCAACGTGCGGCTGGTTGAGCTCCAGCTGATGCGTGAGGTCGGTGGACTGCTTGGTCAGCTCGCGGAGGAGCATCGTCGCGTACGTCGACGGCGGCAGCGTGAAGCGCAGCACCACTGCGAGGCGCGGCCCGTCGGCGACGCCCTGCGGCTCGGGATCGCCGCGCAGCCGGGCCAAATCGGTGCGCGCGAGCGGCACGCGCGGGTCGGTGTAGCGAAAGTACTGCCACGAGAGGTCACGCGGCCGCTGGACCAGCCGCCGGTACGCGCCCGGCATCACCATCTCCTTGACCTTGTGGTGGAAGGAGGCGGGCTCGAGCCGCTGGCGGGCGAGCAGCTCGGTGTACACTTCGGCGAGCTCATTTTGCGGCATCACCACCTTGGTCCCCGGCAGCGGCAAGACCTGGTGGCGAGCGGGCGAGGGAGAGGTGGCAGAGCGCCCGACGGCAAGCCACACACACGGGTATAGCACGCACCACATCCTCGATGGAGTAGGTGCGTGCGGCCGCCTCCTCCGCAGTCACGACGTGCGGCTCAGGCAAGCCGTGCGGCCCGCTGTCGCCGCCCTTCGCCGCCTTGCCCACGCCGCTGTCACTGCCCTCGGCACCTTCGGCGCCGTCGGCACCGCCGGCCGCTTCCTCAGCCAACGCGGCGCCGCCACCCGCGTCCAGCTCGCACGCCACCGCCTCGATCTCGGCTCCGGTGGCCGCGCCGCCCGCCACCGCATCGGGTGGCAACACGAGGTCGCCTATACTTGCACGGCGGGCCGTCGCGGGCGGGGCGGCGGTGCGGCCCGGCCCGCGGCCTAGCAGAGGAGGCCTTCGACCGCCGCCTCGCAGCCGTAGCGGCGCAAGCGCTCCGACGCGGCGTGGTTCCACACCCAGCTCTGCAGCGCGTGCAAATACATCGAGCGCAGATTCTTCGGCAGCCGAGAGAGCGCCGCGAGCACGTTGGACGAGCCGCTGTCCCGCAAGCCTTCGAGAAGCTGCCGCGCTACGCTCGGCCGCCGCGGCAGCAAGCGCAGCGCGGCGACGGCGTCCTGTGACGCACGAGGGGCCAGTGAGACGCAAGGCCGCCTCGGCAAGGCGGGCGCCCCTCCCCCGCGCTGGCCCCGGGAAGGGGCAGGGGGGCCGCCTGCGTGCTCCAGAAGATGCGCCGCGCCTCGAGCTCCTCTGCCGAGTCGTCCTGCGACGGCGCGAGGAGCAGCCGCAGCGCCTACACACTTCGTGGACGCTTCCTAGACACTTCCTAGACACTTCCTAGACACACTCCCTCGTCGAGCTGCCGCAGCGCCTGGGGGTAGTCGGCGCGTAGCAGAGCGGCGCCCACCTCATGTGTGGCAGCGTCGACGTTGGCGCCGAAGCGCTGCAGCCCAAAGTAGTTTGGGAAGCCGTGTGTCCGCAGGCCCTCCAATGCCGCCTGCACGTTGCTCGGCACCAGAGGCGACGGCGCGCCATCGCCGCCGCCGGCAACGCCGCCGCCGGCAACGCCGCCGCCGGCATCGCCGCAGCCGGCATCGCCGCCGCCGGCATCGCCGCAGCCGGCATCGCCGCCGCCGGCATCGCCGCCGCCGTCAGCGGCGTCGCTGCCGTCGACGTCGCGCAGCGTGATTGTGAAGTGGTTGCCGCCGAGCATGCCGAGGCGGAGGGGCGCCGGGGCATACGTGCAGTCGCTGGCGACGAGCGAGTCACCAAACGGCTTTCGCGCCATGAGCTGCTCGATCTTTGACGCGGGCAGCCGAAAGGCGGAGACGCGCTGCGCGGTGACGGCGCGTCGGTCCTTGGTGCCGGCGAAGGTGAAGAGGTTCTGCGACACGTGCAGCGACTGAGCGAGCTGGAGGATGGCGTGCAGCGTGTCGCGGTTCTCCTTGTACAGAGTGAACTCGAGGTACCGGTGGCTGCCTGCCTGCCGCCGCGCGGGGCAGACGCGTCGAGGGGAGGGA
>NW_005198964.1:64445-66292 GCF_000372725.1 Emiliania huxleyi CCMP1516
GCCGCCGCCGGCCCCGCCGCCGCCGCGCCCGGCCCCGCCGCCGCCGCCGCCGGCCCTGCCGTCGCCGCCGCCGGCCCTGCCGTCGCCGCCGCCGGCCCTGCTGTCGCCGCCGCCGGCCCTGCCGTCGCCGCCGCCGGCCCTGCCGTCGCCGCCGCTGGCCCTGCCGCCGCCGCTTCATGTACCGAGCCGCCGCCTCGACCGCCTCCCTTTTGCCGCTTCCGAGCGCGTGCCTCGACGCGCGCCCGTGCTGCATCGCGCTCGTGCGTGTCCAGCCGCAGCACCGCCGCGGCGGGGCCCTCGCCCAGCAGCTCGGCGAGCTCCTCCACTGCTTCGGCCGGCGGCGGCAGCTCCTCCTCCTCGGCCGCCTTCTGGGCGACGGCAGCTGGGAGCGATGCGAGATGGACCGGCTCGCCACTCAGCCGCACCTCGTTGACGATGAAGTCCGAGTAGCGCTGCTTCGTCGCGGCACGGAAGCCGGGGCCCGGCGTGCACGTCTCGGTGATACCCACCTGCGACTCGGGGGCTGGCGCCTCACGGCACCGGGAGAAAGCGCCCGGGCAGGATTTGGCGGCAGCCGCACCGACGCCTCGCTTGTCACGGTGCGCATGGCAAGTCGTACGAGGAGGCGCGGGCGTAAGCGGAAGGAGCGCGTGGCTGCCCTGGTGCTTGAGCCTGGCTGGTGCTGCCTCCCCCGGGTCCGCTGGTTTTTTCTTTTTGGAAAAACCAAGATATGCCCAACAGCCTCGCCAGCGCGACCGCTGCCGGGTGGGTGGCGGGCACGCTTGAGATCTCCGTCACCTTTCCATTCGAATACATCAAGACGCAGATGCAGCTCCAGCAGGAGGCTTCGGCGCTGTTCGCCGGCAAGGACCGATTTCGCAGCCCATTCCATTGCGCAGCGGCCACTGTTCGCGAGCGTGGCGTTCTTGGCCTGTATCGCGGCGGCTTGTCGTGGGCGATCTTTGGCGGCCCGCGCTCCGCGGTACGCTTCGGACTTTTGAGACGCTGACGGCAGCGTCGCAGCGACGCGGGATGCATCAGCGGCTTGGCACGCCGACCGCCGACACCATCAACGGGTTCGCGGCGGGGATGGCCGAGGCGGCCTTGTGTCAGACGCCCAACCAAGTGATCGCCATCAAGATGATCCACGACCAGTCGCCGCGCGGGCCGCGTCAATACGAGGGGTGGCGGGCCACCGTCCGCCGCGCACGCTTCCCGGCGAAGTTCTGAACCCCTGCACTTGCTCAATCAGGTTGGTGCACTGCGTGGCCTGCATCTGGCGCGCCGAAGGTGTCGCCGGATATTTCCAGGGCGTGGGGCCGGCGGTCACCAAGGGGGCTGCCACCAACGCGATCCGCTTCCTCGGCTTTGGCCAGCTCAAGCGGCTGGCGCAGGGGCCGGCCGGCGCGGATGGCACGCCTCCGCCCCCGCTCGCTACCTGGCAAGCGATGCTGTGCGGCGGCATCGCCGGCGCTGTGTCCGCGGTCGCGACGCAGCCCATCGACACGGGTACAACGCGACGCCAGCACTGGCGCGGACACACCCAGCACTCTAACCCAACTTGTGAACTCGAACAGTCAAGGCGAACATGATGGGCATTGATGGCGGACGCTACCGCAGCGCCTTCCACTGCACCGCCGAGCTCGTGCGTGCCGGCGGTCTCCGCGTGCTGATGAATGGCGTAGGCCCGCGTGTCTGCCGCGTGTTTATCGAGGTGGGCCTCCAATTCTCCTTGTACGAGTACGTCGGCCGTGCGCTTGACCGAGCGTTTGGAAGCAGCTCCAAGACCAACTAACGCCTTGCGCTACGGGTACGGCTTTGCGGACCCCACGCCCCACGTACGTTGA
>NW_005198964.1:78875-80879 GCF_000372725.1 Emiliania huxleyi CCMP1516
CGCCTTCCCATCAATCAATCAATCCTTCCCACTTAGGGCAGGGAACCCCCAGCGATGCTCTAGTGTGTGTGGCCTACGGTAGCCCTTCTCGACACCTCTTACATCATCTGTCTTGCGTCCATCCACCCATACCGCGTTGGTGTCCAGTCCGAGCCTGGCTGTTCTTCACCTTTCTACCTACCTACCTACTAAAAGAAAAATCGGCGCGGCCCCGAGATTGGCCTTTATACGCTTTTCTCGCCGAGTACTATCTATATTCTTTTTGCGTATTCTTTCCGTATTCTTGTCCAAAATAGGGTCTATATTCTCGAATATGGCAAGAATATGGCTCCAAATAGGGCCTATATTCTCGAATATTCTTAGTGGTATTTACCACTTATTTGATTCTCCTAGGGAGTGGTAAATTACGAAACTCCGTGGAATCATCAATTTTTCGGGATCTAGGACAACAGAAGGGAGGGTTGGGAGGAGAGAAAGAAAGAAATAAAACGGACAACCCAGGGAGGGATGGGAAAAAAGAATTTTAACAAAACAACTGTCTCTCACAGCACCCAGGCTCGACACAGGTGCGAACTGGCGCGTCTAAAATGGGAAAAAAACAATCTTACAAAAAAAGAAAGAAACCACAGAGAAGGGAGAGGGATGGGAGGCCGGCAAGCGGTTGCGCTCCTCGCCGACGCCGCCACCCGAGGCGGCGCGGGTGCCGCGAGCTCGCTCGGGGAGGCCCTGTTCCGTGAGCTCGAGTGGCGCGCCAGCTGGCCCGCCGGCTCGCCGCCGCCACCGATGTGCACCCTGCCGATGGATGCCATGGCGCTTTCCGAGCTGCCGCTCCCCGCATCGGCGTCGCGCGCTGGGACGCAGCTGCGCCATGCCATACACTGCTATTGCTGCGCGGGCGACGCTTCGCGCGGCCGCTGGGCCGAGGCGGAGGCGCACGCGGTCGAGGCGAGCGCCGCGCTCGGCCGTCTCAACGACGCGGGCAGCGCTTGGGCCGCGCTCTGTCACGCGCACAATGCGCTCCTGTGCGCGGTCCAGGCCTCGAGCCAGTCGACAGGCGGCGGCGGCGGGTGCAGCCACGACCCGCTCGTCGCCGCTCCTTGGAGGGGGCTTGGCTGGGCGGGCGGCGTGGGCTCGCGGCGGCTGCTCGAGCAGGGCGCGTTCGAGGTTGCCGGGCGGATGCGTGAGCAGTGCGCCTCGCCCTGCCCCGGCGTAACCGCGTCGATGCTGCTGCAATGCGGGCACGGGTGCGTGCTCTTGTGCTGGCGCCTGTGCGGAGCGCCTCTGGCGCTCAGCCTTGCGCGAGAGGTTGCCGCGGCGGCGCTGCGGCTGAGCAAGCGAGAGGTGGGCGTGAGGGCGGGCGCAAGCCTTGCGCCGAAGCGACAGCGAGGCCCGTCGGGGTCGGAAGCGGGCTTGCGGGCGGACGAGGCGGACGCGTCCGACGACCTCTGCGCGTCACTGCGGGCGCTGCTGTAGCTGGAGGGGTGGGGTTTGGGCACACCTTGGCTGCACCCCCGCCGCCTCTCGGCTGTAGGTGCTGCTGCGGGTGGAGGTGGTGGAGGAGGTGGCGTGGGTGGAGGGGAGGGGCTTGGGCAGCGGTCTGCGTCGGGAGCTCTCGCTCGACGAGGTATAGCCGAGAGATCGCCGAGAGATCGCCGAGATGTGATCTTCGTGGCGAGAGACACCTGAGATTCCGAGGGGGTGAGACAGAGGACTCGCGGTGCCGTGTTCATGACGTGCGACGACGCGCCCCGCACATGCACTGCACGCGCGCACGCACACATGGCGATGCACAGAGGCCCCGAGGTGCGACCTGAGATTCAGAGTCTGGGAGCTCCAACACCGAGCTCCGGCTGGGGGGGGGGACTGCCTCGTGCACACGGGCTCGCAGCGACCACGTGGTTTGGGGGGGCGGGGGGGGGGGGCGCGGGAAACCCGGGTCTCCAGCCCCCACTGGTTTTGGGGGGGGGGTGGGGGCGGGCCTGACCCTTCGACGGGGGGGGGGAC
>NW_005198964.1:81573-82630 GCF_000372725.1 Emiliania huxleyi CCMP1516
GCGGACGCGCTGCTCTGCTTGGAGCGGCCCGCCGAAGCGCTCCGCTTGCTGCCACCAGCGCCGCCCGCGGACGAGGACGGCGTGGCCGTGCCACCGCGCACCGCGGCGCGCTGGTACAACAACCGCGGTTGCTTGCTCGTGTGCGCATCGTTGCTCGCAGAGGCGGAGGCGGCTCTGCTGCGTGCCGTCGAGCTCGCACCGGACGAGGCTCCGCCTCGCCTCGCCTCGCCTCGCCTCGCCTCGCCTCGCCTCGCCTCGCCTCGCCTCCATCGACCCCCCCCCCCCCCCTCGCAGGCCGAGTATCGTTTCAACCTCTCACTGCTGCACTGGCAGACGGGGGAGCGGCGCCAGGCATGCGAGGGTCGGCTCGCCTCCTCCGCGGCCACTCGACCGCCTCGAACGAAGCCCTCACCCGGGCCTCTCTCTGCCCCCCTGTAGGCTGGCTCGTCTTTCGAGGCCACCCGGCCGACGCCACGGCCGCCACGTACCGCCGCCTCGCCGACGAGACGACGCCGAGAGCGGCCGATGCAGAGGGTGCGCAGAGCCACGCGAGTGGAGCGCTGCATGCAAGCCAGGCGGCGGCGCTCGACCGCCTCGCACTACGGTACTTTGAGGAGTTGCGCAGCAGCGAGGAGTTCCCGGGCTATTGGGACGCGAGGAGGGAGGTTGCGCACGGCTCGCACGAGCCGGGTATTGCGCTGTACTGACGTTGGGTCACGTGAGTTCTCTGGGGGTTGGAATGCGCGACTCCGCATCATGCATAGAGCGTGTAGAGCCGCATGTATGCGCCAGGTCCTAGTGTTACGGCTCTATGTGCCGCGTGAAGCCGTATATCGATGCGTGAGAGCAGGCCCGATTTTCGCGCGAAGGCCCAAGCCCAGGAACTGCAACTCGCAACCCCAAAAGTCGGCACGAAAAGAAACACGTGCTGACTGCTGAGTGCTGTAGCACACGCAGTGGCTAGTTCCATTTCACTGTGGCACAGCTCGCGTTACAAAACCTTGATTTTGACCATTTGCGCACTATTGTACCTCTCGGTGCCTTCCAGAGGCAGCTG
>NW_005198964.1:83148-92475 GCF_000372725.1 Emiliania huxleyi CCMP1516
GTCCTGGGGAGGTACATTTGTTGCGCACCGGAGACGACTCGACGCCGCTGAGATCGGAGATCAAGCTCTGACAGGTCACACGTCGCTCCTTTGACGCCGACGTGACTCGCCCGTACAGATCACATCAGGACACGGTCTCGACGCGCCGGTACGACGCCTGCGACCCGTCTCGGGTCAGGTGGCACGACGCTCATCGCGCCTGCCAGCGCTGCCGTACAGGTTGCCACGACGAGGTCGAGCACGCTTCTATACGCTCGCCCAGCCTTCCTTTCCATCCCATTAGGCAGCCTGGGAACGGTGATGGTCAGAGGCAAAGCCTACGAGGGGTGGTGGAACCACATGTCACGGCTACTGACGGCTCGACCCCACGATAGCCTCCGAAGGCTGACTTTGCGGCACCATCATCGGACGATGTCGACGAGTTGGGTCGCTCTCGCGGTAGCCAGATGACCTCCCATGCTAGTACCATCGGCTAGGGTCGCAGGAAGCGCGGGGGAGGGCGCTGGGAGCAACACGGAGCTCCGTTGGACGTTTTCAAGATTAGCGTGTCAGAGTGAAATGGAACTAGCCAGTCCCCGTCCACCGCGCGCCGGATGCGTATACGTTAGTTTAGACGAGCTCTACCGTACAGCTCTACAGCGCTCTCCACACTCCAGCGCTCGAACATCCTATCTTGTCTACAGCTCTCAGCGCTCTACAGTTTACACATCCTCTACACATCCTCCCTCAGGGCCCCACAAGTTTGCAAGCACCCACGAACATGGGACAAAGGAACAGAACAGAACAGAGAAGTTGCCGCTAAAGCCACAAGAGTATCCTTGACAACTGGCCGCCAGGGACCCCGCGCATGCAAGGATGGTCAGTCGATCGGTCTACATGACGCCATCACATGGCTCTATCACTGAGCAGACACCCGAGTGAGCGCAAGCAGAGAGCAGACTCCCCGGTTAGCAAGCCCAGCAGCAAACGGCCATCGCATTGACTCCAAGCCTAGGCTGGAATCGTGAAATTGAAGCGTTGCCAGGCTGCGCCAGCACCCTCGGTCACCTCAAAGCGCTCCTCCTTCACTTCAAGCAGACCGAACCCAAACTGCTTGTACATCGTCGAGTTTGCAGTAATTACTGCTGCCGGCGCGCCGTCCTCCGTGAGGACCGTGGCCCCCACAGCCGTCGCAATGTTCGGATCGCCGTCAAAGAGCTTGGTCCCTCCGTGCCCGAAGACGAGGGTGGGGACGCGGCCTTCGTACTCAACGTATTGGAAGAGGTGGTAATGCCCAGATAGGACAAACTTGATCGTGGAGTTGAAGAGACCGGTCGCTTCGGCAGCCAGTTGGAGAGTGTAGTCGAGCGCGAGGTAGCTGCCCTTGTGGCACGTGATGGCGTACAGGGGGCGGTGCGAAAGCAGCCCCACGGGTTTGTGGCTGTCTAGCATTGACTTGCCCTCTGCAAAGATCTCAGTATAGTTGCCGTACTCCGCGGGGAAATTGGACGGGTCAAAGCCGTGCGACGAATTCGGCGTGTAGGGAAACGCACTTTCGTTGCGGGGGTCGAGACCTGTGATCACCGTGACCTCGGTCGGACAATCCCCATCGTAATGGTCGATGCCGCCACCGACAGAAGCGACCTGGCTGCTGTCGACGACAAGCCACTGAACATCGTGATAGGTGACGACGTATGGATCGGTGAACTCACTGCATGGGACGTATTGTTTCGCCCCTTGCCACTTCCATTCCTGGAGGGGAGGCATCGGACGCGGGTCCAGATACCGGAACCATCCAACCCCCGACCTCGTGCAGATCTCGTGGTTGCCGCGGAGTATGATCCATGGCGCTGCGAGCAAGAGCTTCCTCGAAGGTTCGAAGAAGTCCTCTTGCCAACTGCTCCACTGATCCCCGTGGCTCGTCATGTTCGCGCATGGGCATGGGTCCAGGAATCCCTTGGTCGCGTCTTCCTCGTCAACGGGGCACACGTCCGGGCACTCGGTTTCGCCGTACAAGAAGTCTCCCACGTGGATGATGACGTCAGGGTTCTTTCCAGCGAGCTCGTCCGCCATCAGCTGGTATGGCCACGGGTTCGAGACCGGATTGAGCGATTGTTCCATTCCCTGGATCTTCCCGTTCCATTTTCCATAATCAAAGCAGACTCCAGCGCTCCCGGGGTACTCGACAATGCTCTCGGAGAGGTTGGCGGGGCAAGGGAGGGTGCCATTGTTTTTCACCTTGACTCGCAAGCCTGTGTCCCCGATGATCCCAAAATTGACTGGGCCCGACTCAACGGAGGGCAAATCTGTCGGCCCGAAAGAGGCGAAGCTGTAGTTTTTCGGCAGATCTCCAGAGCAGACGCGTTCAGGAAAGCCGTGATCAGGGTCAGGCTCTGCATGCGTGGTGACGATCATCATCTTCCCATCAGCCATCAGCACGGGGCAAGCTTCCGTTGCGTCCACGATGGCGCGTGCGATTGGCACACTGTCGGGACCCATGATGACGTACACTGGTGGCGCTGGCGGCGGAGGGAATTCGGGCACGGAACTAAACGCGTCGGCGACACTGGCGGAGAGGATAAGAAGTGCGATTGCAAGAGGCAACATCGCTTCTGCGGAGTCGGGGAGGCGGTCGGCCCTGCGAGCGGGAGGTGGCAGGCGGTGCGAGGGGGGTACATGCGAGTGAGTGAAGCGCATCGCCCGCCGCCTGGGAGTGGTGCGGGCGCGGCGGGTGAGCAACTGCGTGCGGCGGTCAAGACGTGCAGCTCGCAGCGGGTTTCGGCGCGCGATGCGGGAGGGCAGGGCGAGCGGAGGGTAAGTGCAGGGCCCTCCATGGCAGCGGCTGTACCTGCGAGCGGGAGTAGGCAGGCGGTGCGAGGCCGAGGGGGGTGCAGCCGCTCGCGCCGCGAGCGAGGGCGCATCGCATGGTAGGGGTGGTGAGGGGGAGGCGGGTTCCGTGAGCAATAGGCGTCGCGGGGGTCTAGGTGTGCAGCTCGCGGCGGCATAGTCGGGCGCAATGCGGCGCGGCAAGCGCGAGCGGACGAGGAAAGTGCGTGGTTGCCTTGACGATTTGAGGCGGATTCTGGGGGGACGCTGATCGAAGTCGTTTTTTTTGTTTCGTGCTATTTTCAATCAAAAAGAGCGCCTTCAGCACTACTCTATCGAGGTCTCGCGGAGCGCATTTTTTTCGTTTTTATGGGAGTTTGTGGCGATCGCGCGACGTAGTCCCACCGACGATCGTGCCTGGTTTAGGCTTTAGCTCAATCAATCACGCCTGGCTGGTTTAGCTCAGGCTTGATGTCTGTTCTATGTGCAGTTGCCTCGAGCTGCAGCCTGCTGACTGGGCCTCCATCCGCGTTGATAAAGCCGTCTGTCTCGAGAGTCACGTCTCGGGCATTGCCGCGTGTTCCAACCTCCTCGTCGCCACACGCTCGCAGCCTGTGTGCCCCACAGAGAGAATTTTCCGCCGAAATCCGAGTCGCCGTGCGAGAGGAGAGTGGGGTGTGTGTGATTGATTGTTCGATTTCGAGACTATCTTTCGGAGGCTTTGGAAAGGAGGTCTGCGGCACCCTGAGGGTTGTCCATTGTTCGCCACTTGAGACGGCGAATGAGCTAGCATGCCGGGAGAGCGGCAAGTGCACTGAGTGTGCAGAGAGGGTCTGTATGGTGCAGTTTCTCTCTATACAGACTGCAACCTGCATGCAACATGTCTCGATTGTGAGCAGTGCTGCTCGCAATCCTAGACTTTGCTCGGATTGCGAGCGCGCTGGTAGTAGTCGTAGGCGTCACCAGTCACATTGTGAGCGGAGCTGCTCTTAGTCCTAGAAGATGTAGGATTGCGAGCGTAGGCGCTCACAATCGCACAGAGATGCTACGACTGCGAGGAGTGCTGCTCACAATCCTTCGACTTATAGGGTTGAGAGCGAGGCTGCTCTCAATCCTAGCCTGGTACAAAAGAAGGTTCACCTCCACACCCTTTGGGTTAGGTAGCAAGGTGAAGAACAGTCAGGCTCGGACGTCGGACTGGACACCACGCAGGGGTCGGAGAACGTGAAAAACAAAATTCCGGCTCTGCTAAATAAAAAGAAAACGGAGTAGTAGAGGAACATGCGTACACAGACGACATTGCCAACACGGCGCACGCTTCCTATCTAAAGAGAAGCACACCGAGCGCGCACGTAAACGGCAAGGCAGAAGACACGGACGCTCGTAAACAGCAAGGGGGCCAAGGCACCTAGGCAGAAGACACGCGCGTCACACCGCCTGCACACCGCAAAGAGCAGATAAGAGTAGCCGTCGCCGCGCGCGCCATCCGGCCAAGGGGGCATAGAGCCGCGCCGCCACGAGCGAGCCGGCCTCCGATGCGCACAGCACTAGATGGCATGCGCCTTTAGCGAAGCTCTGCCGACTGGCCCTCGAGGAGAGTCGCCACCGCTCTCTCCACGGCGGCGGCTTTCGCCTTCCTCTTGTTCTTGTCGGTTGCAGCCGCGACAATTTCTCGTCCGGTCTTGACCAGCGTCAACGTGACCGTCACATGGAACATGCCGTTGACGCTGTGCTCGGTGCCTTCGAACTGCGGACCCTCCACGATGCCCTTCTGCTTGAGGGTGTTGAGCTGCACCAGCGGGTTCGGGCCGACACTGAGGCTCGCGATCGCCTGCGGGTCGGCGGCGAGCTCCTCGAGCGCCTTGTGCGAGGCGTCGACCTGCTGCTGCGAGCGCCAGACGCCCACGTCCTCGGCCGAGCCCGTATAGTAGAGGATGTGGAAGGCTCCGCCGGGCCGGCGCATGACGCGACCGCGGCACTGGACACGCACGCGGCCAGAGGTGATGCCGTCCAGCATAATGGCGACTCGAGTGTCTGGCACGTCGAGACCCTCTTCTGCGACGCTCGTCGCGACCAGGACGTTGATCTGGCCCAGATCAAAAGCCCTCGCCACCGCCTCCTGCGCGCGCGACGTCATCTCGGCGTGGCCGCAGAAGACCGCCGGCCGCACGTGGATGCCTCGATGCTCACGAGTCCCGACGAGACGAGTGAGTCCTTCTGGCGCAGGAACCACTGAGCATCGACTGGTTTCAAACTGCTCGGGTTGGCCAGCAGGCGATTGAGGCGCTGCCCGTCAAGTGTCTCAGAGTTGGCTTGCATGGGATCGCCCAGCGGCTGCTCGTGTGAGTTGGCCTCCGTGCGAGCCATAAGCGTGGTATCATCCCCGGAGGTGTGAGCGGAGGTGCCCTCGGGGTTGCCCACGACGTCGGTCATGAGGTCGGGGAGTTCAGGGAAGTCAAGGTCGCCGAGGTCGTCTTCCATTTTTCTCGCGACTGCCGACTGACGACGGTCTTTCGGTCGAGCACGAGACGCCGCCCGGTTTTGTAAGCAAAAAAACAAAACGCGAAATCCCCTTTGCAGCCAAGCCTACAGGGCACCTAATTTTCCAAATGGATTTTCATATAAACGAGAAACTGGCGCTCTCAGAGCGTGGTGGCAACGAGATCGAGCTAGACCTACTTTATCTGGGCTTCACTTCCTAGCATCCGTGAGGATACATTGGAGCGTACTAGGGTCCGTCTGGAGTCGTCGCGTGCCTCCACAAGGAAGAGCTACGCAGTACCTGACATCCCCCGCGCGGCCACAGAGCTGGCACGGCGCCGGGCCAGGAAGAGCAGCGAGAGAGCTGCAGGAGCAGCACGCAAAGAGGCTGCGACGGGCCGCCATCTCGTCGCCTTGCTCTTGCTGCGGCGCTCTCGAGCTGGGAGCACAACTGTCCTACCGGGTGATGCGCTCCCCGCTCCCGTTCCCCTGTGTCCCTGTTGCCTGATCGTCCTTCCAATATCCTGCTCGTGCAGGTGGGGAGCCTGTCTGTCCTTCTTCCACCCCTCGTTTGGCGTGTCCGTTTTATTTACGAAGCCACCTTCAGGGCGAGTGAGAGAGCCCGGCCTTATTTGGCTCCACTCCTCACTCTCTCACTCCACTCGTCGCCCCCCTTCCACGCACCCAGCGCGAGCGGTGCCACGACTCACTTCTTGCGCGCGACGCGGCACGACTTGCACCGGCGCGGCAAGGTGTACCCCTTCTCCCAGAAGAACTCGAGCTCTCCCATGTTCATGTAATTTGGCTGCGAGCAGTCGCAGCAGCTCTTGTACTGCAGATGCTCGGGCGGCGCCCAGCGGCTCTGCGGCGCTTCCGCGGCCCATTCCTGCACGATGGCCACGTTGATGCCAGGGTCGGGGTCAATGCCTGCTGCTAGGACGAGGGCCTTGAGGATGTTGCCGTCGCCCACGCTGGAGACCAGCTCAGCGGACATCATCACGCGAGAAAACGACCGCCACTTGCGATCGATGCCCCGCAGCTTGGCGTCGGCCGCCTGGTCCTCGGCCTTCACGAGCCATGCGAGCGCTCCCGATGCCCCAGCTTCGAGCACGGCAGCAAGCGACGCGTCCGAGGTCACAGTCGTCTTGTACCAGCCTGGCTTGCCGTCCCAGATGGGGTACATCTCGCTGACCTGAACGATGCCCATCTTTGCATACAAGGCGCGCCGCAGCGGCTGGGCGAGGTGGTGCAGGTTGCCGAGCAGCTTGGTGAAACAGTCGCTGTTGCCGCGGCGGTACACGTGCTCGTCCTCGCCCACCGTGGCCACGAACTTGTTGTCGGCCGCCTCCGCACGCCAGCGCTCGAGTTCAAAGGGCAGATGCTCGATCGACTTTGGGGGCAGACCCTCCTTGCCCTTGGCCATGGCAAAGTGGGTCCGCCGCACAAACTCGACCCGGCCGTCAGGCTTGAAGAGCCATCCGACCATGATCTTGGAGTGGCTGAGCTCCTTGTAGCGCATCATATCGGTGTCGTTGGAGACCACAGCGCAATGCAGCTCAACCGCCATGCGCACGACGACATCGTCGCCGTCAAGATTGACTGGGCGCAGCACGTCGGCCCCGCGCTGCAGCAGGAGGGCTGCGAGGATGCAGTCGGCGTTGTACGGCATGTTGCGCTCTTGCTCCTGCACCTCCTTCTCGCGGCGGCCCATCCACGTCTGAAGCGCCTCGTCGCTCTCGAAGCCGCAGTCAATCACGAAATGCGGCGTCACGCCACTCTTCCTGCAGCCGTCAACGAAGGCGTGCACGCGAACCGCTGCCTCGTGCACAAGGGGCCACGGCTCTGTGCGGCCCTTAAACCCGGGCTCGTTGACGGGCATGAAGGTGCTCAGGTAGTTTAGTGCGTCGATCACGACGTGGCGCTCGCTCATGCACAGGTCTGCGAAGCTGTCGCTCAACATTGACACAATCGAGGGCGTCGTGTCACGATCGAAACAAAGAAAAAAGGGCGCACGACGAGCATGCGAAGATATTGAGCACTATCCGATGGACTTGTACAGCCCGCTGTGCTCTCCGCTGTGCCACGGCGTATGATGGGCTGCGAGAGCCGTATCTTCCCTCCTTGACGCAGAGGCGCCGCGAGGCACGAGAGGCGTAGAAGAGAGGCTGGCGTGCCCCGCACCGCCCGGCTGGCAGTAGGAGGGCCCGCCGGTGAGACCACTGATTTTGGTGCCGACCATAAATTCTCGCCACTGGAACGCATGCTACTTACAGCTGTCTGTGCAGAGATGCCAGCACCCCCCACAGGCAGAGCTCTGCTTCCCTAGGGACGTCGCGATGCGCTCCCCGCTCCCGTTCCCCTGTGTCCCTGATCGTCCTTACAAGATCCTGCTCGTGCAGGTGGGGACCCTGTCCTTCTCCCACCCCTCGTTTTGGCGTGTCCGTTTTATTTATTTATTCTCTCGGGTCGTTCTCTCTCTTGTTGCTTCTTCCTCTGTCGCGTCCGCTCTCCTCTGCCTCGTTCTGCGACGCCGCCGCCGCCTGCCGATCCCTTACTCTCGCTTCTTCTCCCGCCTTTCGTCGCAGCTCTGCCCTGCTAGCGGCATATTTTGGCCCCTCGAGTTTATCGAGCTCTCCTCGCGCAAGGACGACTCTTCTGACGCCCACTCCGATCATTTGCCGCCAAGTCATATCGTTGCTCAGGTCCACTCTCTCTTCGAACACTCGTACTTCCACCGAAGCGATGATGTTGGCGCTGGGGTCCCCTTCGGGTGTATCGTGACATAAAAGAAAGAAAGAAAACAGACAACCCAAGGGAGGGATGGGAGGACGGCACGCCGCCACCACACAGGGATTTTAAGGAGAGGTGTGTGGTGCGCTATCCGTCGCCCACCCTAGGGAGTCTGCCTCTTCCTATCTCTCTTCGCAGTCTCTCGCCGATTCTCGCTGCAACCTTCATGCCACCTCGCGGTCGTCCCACCCTCGTCGTTCTCTCCCTTGTCACTTCCTCCTCTGTCGCGTCGTTCTCTTCTGCCTCGTCCTGCGACGCCGCCGCCTGCCGGTCCCTTGTTCTCGCGGCTTCTTTCGCCTGTCGGCGCAACTCCGTCCTCCTCGCGGCGTATCCTGACATGTTTGGACTTTATGTCCCGGCAGAATTCTTCTTGCGATGTCTCTGCGGCGTCGCTCCCGGCGCCTGGCTTCCGCCGCCGCCGCCGCCGCACACTGCCCCCTCACCGACCTGCCCCTTGAGCTTCTCGCGCGCGTCATCTCCCGCTGCGACCCCGCCGACATCGCTCGCGTCGCGGCCGTCTCGCTGCTGTTCTACGCCTCGCTCGCGGCGGAGGGCATCCGCTTGTGGGCGCAAGAGCAAGGCTTCGAGCTGCCGGCGCTGCCAGAGGGCGAGAGCTGCGCCGTGCGGTGGCTGTGCTACTCGGCGTTGCTGCGCGAGTCCAACCCGCCGGCGAGGGCGGCGGCAGGCGAACGGCACAGCGTCTTCATCGACGGCGAGGGGCGGCTCTCGTCGTGCGGCTCGGCGCCGCATTACGTCCCAGGTCTCCTCGGCCACGGCGAGGGCGTGACGCGGCTCAACACGCTGACACGCCTCCCTTCCCCGCTGGGCGGCGAGCGCGCCGTCACTGTGTCGACTGGAGGTATTCACAACCTCGCCCTCACGGCCGACAGCAGTGTCTGGAGCTGGGGCTTTGGAGCCTCTGGCCAGCTGGGCCACGGCGACGAGGAGGAGCAGCTGCTGCCCAAGAAGCTCGAGGCCTTGGCTGGCCAGCGCGTCGTCGCTGTGTCGGCTGGACGCAACCACAACCTCGCCCTCGCCGCCGACGGCGCCGTCTGGAGCTGGGGTTTTGGAACCTCTGGCTAGTTGGCCCAAGCCAATAACCAGAGCACTCCATCGCCGCAGACAGCCTCGAGACCCTCGTCCGACCAGCAGTGTCATCGCTGTATTCGACGGGATTTGATACAGCCAACACATCACTCGCCGACGACGCTCTCGGCGTCTGGCGATGAGTATATCCAATGCCTCTTTTTT
>NW_005198963.1:0-1816 GCF_000372725.1 Emiliania huxleyi CCMP1516
GATAAAAAAAAGGCGAGAAGAACAAAGTCCTATGATAAAAAGGTTCATAAAAACAGAACGGGGCTATAAAAGTTACACTAGGGGCCCTCGCGCTGACGCCTCCTCGGCGGTGGCAGGCTACCGCGGCTCATCCGATGGCTCTGCTCTCTGGACGGCCTGTGGACCGAGCGTTGCGCGATGTGCGGCCAGCGACCTGGCGAGCCGGCAACACACCGCGGCGCCTCCTCACACCACGAGCGGCGCGAATAGGTGCGACCGGCTGCTCGCGCCGGCCGGGCCGAGCAGCACGCGCCTGCTGCCGCCCACCGTCCGCACGCCGCAGCTGCAGGCGTACCATCCGGGCTGCTTTGCCGCGAGCCGTGGGTCGGCCTGCTGGGAGGCGGAGTGGGTGGCGCTGAGGGAGTGATGCGGCGCACAGTCATCACGGGCCTCGTGCCAGCGGCTCTCCTCGGCACCAGAGCGCTCCATCCTTACGCCAGAGCCTGTCCTGGGGCGGGGCCCTACGCCCTCACAATCATACGCATAAAACCCCCCGGACTCAATCGATTGTACTGCGGTGGTGTGAGTGAATGCACCACATGAGCAACAAAAGCTGACGAGCCACGAGGCCTGGGTCGTCAGTACGTGTAGCGTGTAGTCTGTAGAGAGCGGTCGTAAATCACACGGCCGCAAAGTGGCGAGAACATCGAGTACGTGGCCGGGCTGCGGTCTGCAGCTGCGCAGGCGCGCAGCCAGGCCGGGTCCAATATAGGAGTCGAATACTCGCTGCCCCCGGAGAGGGACGACGGGTATCGACGCGGCCCCAGCAAGGTGTACGCCACAGTTCCCCAGGGGACCGTGGCGACGACGGTCGCCCCGGACTGGCTCGCGAACGAGCTGGCCGGGCGCGGCAAGATTGATGCGGCATGCCGCGACCGCATGGTCATGCACCTGATGACGGCCGCCGGCGCCTCGGCGCCGGCCGACGCCGTGTTCAGGTTCACGGCTGGCGAGGCAATGCAGACCGAGGACGACGACGAGGACGCCGACCGCTCCGAGGAGTATTCCGACGACGACGGGAGGGCGTCCGACTTGTAGCTGGCCTCACCCATATCTTACCCTCTGCCCCCCCCCTCCTGCTACCCCCCAGGCTAGATGGAGTAGTCACAGATAGCCCCACACAGCCCCTTACCCCGGGTACTACCCCTTCACCCTCGCCTCGCTGTGTTTCTGAACACGTAGACGACCACGCTGTGGGGGTTGTGTTATAGGAGTAGGAGTGGGGTGCAGGTTGCTCACCCACGGCACCGGGCCGGTGCTTGCACTTTGAATGCCGTGGGGCTCCTGCCCGTGTCCGGGCGTGGAGATGCGAGGGTCGCCCCCCCTTGCCCCACCACTTTTTGTGTGTGGAGACGTTTACCTTACCTTACCTTACCTGGCGCGTGGCGGGGAGGGGCAGGGGGTTCGAGGGTGGGGCAAAGAGAGCGAGAGTTTCCGGTGGATACATCAATACACAACCATCTCTCCCTGTGGACAGGGACCAAAACAAGCAACGGACGGGGTTGCGTCAGGGTTGCGTTAGAAGATGCACATGGAGACGACAGAAACACGTGCTGGGGGGCGCAAGACATACACACGCGCTTGTGTGCCGCATATGCCCCCGCTCCTCATAACAGGGGAGGAGGCCTCGCCAAGTGCGGCGTCAGCGTGGGTGTCGAGGCCGACGGCGTCGAAGTCCCCCGCTCCAGCTCGGCCGCCGACCGCTCCGCTCCTCCAAAGCAGCCGCAAGTGACGGCGAGCGCCTCGGTCGTCTGCGCGCCGCCGCCGCCGTCCTCGT
>NW_005198962.1:0-1816 GCF_000372725.1 Emiliania huxleyi CCMP1516
CAGAGGCGGTGGTGGCGGTGTGGCGGAGGTGGCGACAGCGGCGGCGACGGCGGCGGCGGCGACGGCGGCGGCGACGGCGGTGGAGACGGCGACGGCGGCGGCGACGGAGGAGGCGATGGCGGCGTTGGCGGCGGCGTGAATGGCTTATGTGCCCACCACGGCGGCGGCGGCCCCCCCGGCGGCCCCCCCGGCGGCAGGGGAGGCGTTAATTGGGCGAGCGGGAACCCGCAGGAGAGGGTTAGCGGTGACATTTTTGTGCACTGTGTCCTGGCACCTGGAATCTCCTACGGGGATCTCCCAGACTCAAAGGCGCTGTAAAACAAAAACCGGCGCAGCCGCGCCTGGATCGTTCGTGAGCACGTCTCGCAAGACGGTGCAAACACGCAAAACGGTCCATACCTCTTTTTTGAAAACCAACAAGAAATCACGACTCCCACAGTGATTTGGGCTCGGCAGCTTGTCAGCCCTCAGCCGAAGCTGGGGCCGGTGCCCCGCTGTTCCGTAGCCGAGAGAGCCCGCGCCGATGAGTTCGACGCGGTCGGGAGGCCTTGCGGAGAGACCAGCGAGGTGGCGATCGCTCTGTACTTCATGTGGTGCCCTCGGTGGGGCGGCTGACAAGCCAGAGGTCGATACTCTGGATGACCCATAGGATGCCACGAATGCCTGAAGGAGAGGGAGGCGAGGCCAGAGGCAGACTCAGCTGCTCTCGGGTGATCTCGCTCTCTTTTTGCAGTCGGAGAAAGAAGGGGCAACTCCGCGCACTGACGGTGGTCTCTCTCTCTCTCTCTCTCTCTCTGACGGTCGGGCCAGAAAACACGTGGACGCGTTACATACACCAATCCTGCTACCCAACGAACGCGGCCACCGGATAGATCCAATCAGCCTCGAGAGCCGCTGCGGAACTGGGGTTTTACCTTGTGCAGGGCGTGAACTGCCGCTGGACCCAAGGCGTGAACCACCCCGCGCCTTGGGCCCGTGAGCCGGCGCTCTGCAGCCTTTGACGCAGGCCGCAAGAAGAGCGACTGCCACTCCCCGGGCCGGGCCCTGGCGAGCGGGCGCGTGGCGCCCGACTCTCTGCCATGACCTCCGGGAGGTTGAGTGGCAACCTCGGTGAGATTTAATTAGTTCGTTCTAAGGAGTGACAGCACCTCCGGACGGTTGGCGGGTGCAGCGGCGCGAGCGAGACCTCTCGGAGGTCGCACAGGCCGACCTCGGGGAGGTCGGGAAAACCCCGTTCGGCTAGATCTATCTATCTACTCGCATCATCTATCTACTCGCTCCCCACACATTCACAGACACTACGGCCGTCACGGGAGACACACAGTGACTAATGAGACTTTTCATTCACACGTGACGTTCACACCTTGAGACTCTAGCGTCTAGGGTGTATCCACAACTAACTACCAACTTGAGAAGAGCCGAGGACCGAACCTGACTGACTGACTTCCGCTGAGCTTCACTCGCTTCACAGACCTTGTTATTGAGAAGAAAATACGTCCTATGGCGCTGTGCGCTGGTCTATGAGAGGTATGTATGTATGTAGGAAGGTGAAGCTCGGACTGGACACCAACACGGTATGGGTGGACGCTGGACAGATGATGACGGCACGCACGAGCGACACCATGAGCGACACACAGACACAAACAGGCTCACAAGACACACAGCCAGCTGGCTGCCACACACCCTGAGTAGGCGTACACATAACTCAGGGCCACATCCTCCCTGTCGCCCCCCCCAGCACTCCAAGGTGCCAAGAGAACAAACAAGGGCACAACAACACAACAGACGACAGGAAGTAACATGCGAGGCTAGAGCA
>NW_005198961.1:0-1815 GCF_000372725.1 Emiliania huxleyi CCMP1516
CTTTTGGTAAACCTCCGTGGACGTTCCGACCCACCCAGAGGTTGGGCGTTCCGCCTTCAGGCCCCTTTGGCCACGTGGGCCACGGAAATTCCACCGTTTTAAAGTCCATTTTTGGCGTGCAGGCAGCCGCCCCACAGCGCACCCTTTCGGGTGCGCCTGTTTAGGGCCACCTTTACGGCAACCGCAATTACCGCCGCGGCCATGGGGACCCCCTGTTCCCACCCCACCCGTGCCTTCGCCCCCTGCCACACGTTCCTTGGTTACGGCGGCGGCGGCCGCCTTGGCTTCCACCGCCCTGGCTGCCTTCAAACACACCCGTCGCACGTTCTTTTTTTCCCCGCCGCCCCCGCGCAAACCCCCCGCGCAAGGCCAATACCCAAGCCCGATGGGCAGTCCCTCCACACACCTCCCCAAAGTTCCCCAAATTTCCCCCCCCCCCCCCCCCTGCGTCGCAGACCGTCCGCTTCAAGAACGAGCTCGAGCGCAACATCACCATCAAGCTCGGGTACGCCAACGCCAAGATCTACCAGTGCGTCGACCCAGAGTGCCCGCGGCCGGTGAGCGTCACCCTACCGCCACGGTACCGAACCCACGCGGGGCTCGAGCCTGCGGACGGTGTGGTACTAGGGCAACTTCCTCTCGCGCGGCTCCTCGACGGAGGACGTTGTGACCGTCGGCAAGTGGACGTACGAGCTGGTGCGCCCCACGCCACTGGCACTACTGGCTGCCTCAGCGTCAGTGCCCTCTTCAGACTCGGCAACTCTTCACAGCCTCACCTTCCGCCGTTCTGCACTTCTTCACTGCGCCGTTCAGCTGCGCCTTGCCGCAGCCTCTCGTACCCTCGTAGCCATGGTAGCCGTGGCACGACTCGTAGAAGACGCGCCCCGGACTATCTCCCCGCATCTCCCCATATCTCCCCCATCTCCCCATATCTCGGGCTGCTAGAAGCGGAGTGTCTCCCCATATCTCCCCCCGTATCTCCCCATCTCTCCCGAGCGGGAGCAGCGGGCCCTAGAAGCGGAGTATCTCCCCATATCTCCCCATATCTCGGCCCTAGAAGCGTCCCTGCGACCTTCTCGGAGAGGCCGTCCTCCAGCCTGCGGTGTTCAGCGGTGCGAGCCGCGCTCCACCGGCTCGTCATGCTTCCCGGGGTTGCTGCCAGGTGCGGCACGTCTCCTTTGTCGACTGCCCCGGCCACGACATCCTCATGGCCACCATGCTCAACGGCGGCCGACGGGTAGCCGAGAGAGAGAGAGCCGAGGCGGCAGCCCGCCTGCACGAGGCGCGTCGAGACGGCGGCGGAGACGCAGCCGAGAGAGCGCGCCACTCGCGCTCTCAAGCCTCGCCTCGCTCTCTTCACGGCGCGGGCTGTGAACAGGCGCCGCCGTGATGGACGCGGCGCTGCTGCTCATCGCCGGCAACGAGCCGTGCCCGCAGCCGCAGACGTGCGAGCGGCTCGCCGCGGTCGGGATCCCCTCTCTCTCCCCGTCTCTCCGCCTATCTCCCCCGTCTCTCGCCACAGGTCCGAGCACCTCGCCGCGGTCGAGATCATGAAGCTCGAGCACATCATTATCCTGCAAAACAAGATCGACCTCGTCAAGGAGGCGAGCGATCTCCCCGACATCTCCCCACGTCTCCCCACACCTCCCCACACCTCCCCACACCTCCCCACACCTCCCCACACCTCCCCACACCTCCGCACACCTCCCCACACCTCCCCACACCTCCACACACCTCCCCACACCTCCCCACACCTCCCCACACCTCCCCACACCTCCCCACACTTCCCCACACCTCCACACACCTCCCCACACC
>NW_005198960.1:0-1815 GCF_000372725.1 Emiliania huxleyi CCMP1516
GCGGCGCATTTGGGATGGACACCACACGAGCAGCTCTCTGTCAACGGAAATTTCTCAGATCTGATGCGGCATCCGGATGGAGCAACTGGCTTTGCTTGGATTGGGAGTCCTTTTGCTATGTGCTCTACGCGGGGAACTACGCCTCTTTTAGCCTCATCCTGCAGGCGATAGCCCAGCCCGCGTGCAGCGGTGGCGGCGACACTTGCAACACGAGCACACCTCGCTTCGGTGTGCTCGATCCTTCACAACGGGCCGCACGCAAGGACGCGTGTGCGGCCCTCTCTACTCGACCTGTGCCACGGCACGGGTCGTTCTAATCATGCAGCCGCTCCGGCGATCGTGCTCGGGGCGTATCTCAGCACTCACCGCGCGAGACGCGTGGCGTGCCACAAACCAGTAAGCAGCAGCCTCCGCTGCTGCGACTCGAATGCTTCAAACGCGCACCTGTGCTTGCGCACGGCGTGCTCTACAGAGCCTCCCTACCGCACGAGCGTGCGGGCGGCTCGAATCCACCTTCCCCCCGCCCTAGCCACTGTTGGCTGGGCTGCGGGCGCCGTCCGCCTTGCGGCGGCGGCGACACTTGAAGCGGTCGCGGCGCGTATGCGTCGTACTGTTAGGGCGACCGGGCCCGAAGACGGCCCGGCCAGGCTCTGCATAAGGCCATCTTCGCCACAACGCGTGGCATTGGTCCAACTACGGCAACCCACAGCGAGGGGGGCCGCTTAGGCGACCTTGCTCACATCAGCTGCATATGCTTCAGTGGTGCAAGGAGGAGTGGAGAGGGACCTTTGACGGTGTATGGCCCATGCGGGTCGGCACGTACCTAGTTGTGCGCATATGCGTACGCGACCGTTCTGGAGCGCGGGGCGGCGGCGTCGATAGATATCGACGCCGCCGTCGCCGCGCATCATGACGAGTTCGCATTCCCCATGTGAACCCCCATACCTCACCTTCGAGACAAGCCAGGGTTCAACCCAATGGACCTAGTGTGGCGTCGAGGCCCGCACTGTCTGGACATGCGGGCCGCGGCTGACAGAACGGCGGGCTAGGCATTGAGAGCCCAGGAGTTTTAATCGGAACATACCCGAACGTGAACTGCTCCTTCTCCCCCTAGCCGTAGCGCGAGTGCCGAACCAGACTGGCCTGGCAGACTCTTTGTACGAGTATAAGTGGTGCAGAGATTGGGTATTTCCACAATCAAATCGTCCGTGAAGAGTGCTTGATTCACGGACAGCGAGGCTGCCCGCATGTCAATCGTTGCCCGCAAGCGGAGCTCCCCACCGGCGGGTTTGAAGACACTGAGCCGAGCGCGCCGGCGGCGGACCGCCGCCGGCGCGCTCGCTTCGGCGGATGGCTGAGCGGCACAGTTTCTGGCCGCCCGGCCTGCGAGCAGTTGCCGCGAGACGATCGAAGGCGCTCAGTTCAAGCGCGCCGCCATGCCAGATCTCGCCCCACGCCCCGACCAGACCGGGCAGTGCGTGCAGGAATGATACAGGCATGATGGGCGGGTGTGGTGAGCACGCCAGCGGCACCGTTGCGCACTCTCAGGGTCGCAGCCGCCTATCTCGTGAGGGGCGTGGCTCGGGGCGAGTTTCTTCGATCAAAAAAGAGCAAAATTACGTGCGTCCCAAATGCGCGTTTGCGGCTTGCCTGTGCTCTCGGCCGCCTCGCTGAGCGAGACCGAGCGCGGTGCTGGTGGCGCCGACACTGCCGATCCGTCGAGCACTGCGACGGCTGCTCAACCAATGAGAGTCGGCAGCGCTGCCTCTGCGGCTGGTGCGCCTGCACAAACCACGCCAAGCGACTGCAAACTGG
>NW_005198959.1:0-1815 GCF_000372725.1 Emiliania huxleyi CCMP1516
GGGGGGGGGGGGTGGAAAGGTGTTCTCACCCCACGTGTGTGCACCCTGCCTTTCCTTCTCGACACTGCAAGTCGCGCCGGTCTCAGGTGTGTCAGGTGTGTGGAGTCTTGGGGCTGTGTCTGCTTGCCCCACCACCACCTTGTGTGTGCGGAGAGGTCTACCTTACCTGCCTTAGGCGGCTCGAGCGCGCGGCGGCGAACGAAACGGTCGCGCAGCGGACACGGACCACTCTGACATGCTGCATGCTACACGTCCAGGACACGTCCTGTAGGTCGCGCAGCGGACGCAGACCATTCTGAAGGGGTCGCTCGTCCGCGTGGGCCTCGCGCTCAGCGCGGTGGCGGCGGTGAGCCTGATCCCGAGGCTGGCGGCGCTCGTGTGACGTGAGCGACATACTACTATTAGTCTCAAGTCTCACAGGCAGAGCCCACCGAATGAGAGGAGAGAGCGAGGAGCGAGATCCCAGGGCGGGGTGAGTTCCTGGCACTTTCCTCTGCCATTATTTGGAGTGAGTGCATGTACGTCTGTCGTCTCAGACTCCACCGGTCCCGGTCCTTGGGCCTATATCTCCATCAAAATCCATCTCTCCACTCTCCTCTTGACACCCGCCCACGGCCCAGGCATCCCTCTCTCGTTTGGGTTGTCTGTTTTCTTTCTTTTCTCAGCAACTGCAGTGTCACGCCCGACTGTTCACGCTTCGCTTCACCGGTTCCTAACTGACTAACTTCACGTGACCTTTTCTTTCGAGAATTGGTCCACCTCATCGCATGGAGGCCTCTCATGCGAATCTTACCGCCTTACGGGCAACCCGAACTCCCACACACGCCAATACACGCGCTTCCGGCGCCCTGCATGACCCTCTCCACGCACACCGCGTGAAAACTGCACGTACGTCCCCGCGAGCACGCAAACACGCGCAGCGCCATTTCAGAGCTGTGCCATGTGCGTCTGCTCTGTGCTGGCACCCCATGGCTGTCCCGAGCCGCCCGCACCAGCCACGCGCCTCTCGCACCACCAGAGCCCGGCGCACGACCACTCACGCCGCGACGCGCGCGCCGCAGTGCACCTCTCACTGCAGTCTGCGCCCACTGCACAGGCGCCTGCACCTTCTTCAGGCACCATGCCGCACCGGAGCGCGACGCGCCCGGCAGGACGCTTCACCGCGAGGCGCGCGCGGCGGCACGCCGCGCGCGCAGGCCACCGAGCACGCGCTCCGTTACCCAAGCAGGGCTGCTGTGCAGACTGCATGCAGCCTGCACAACAGCCCTGTTCTGAACCATTCAGCCCGCGTGCTCCGCTGCGCCCCTGCCGCCTCGCGTCCTGCACTGCACGAGGCGCGCGCGTGGCACGCTGCGCGCGCGTGGCACGCTGCGCGCGCGCTCCGCCATCCGTTCAGTTTGCTGTCCAGTCTGTGTCCAGTCTGGGTGCACACAGCACACAGCACAAGGAACCCGAGGTACATGTGCACGCCGCGCAGTCCCCGCACAGCGATGCAGCCCGCACCCCGCGACAGCCCTACGTAGAGCCAGCCTGCCTCACGTCGAGCCCGCGCATGCCGCACGCAGTACTGCTACTTGTGCGCACTGTATTAACCTCCGGTATTTCTTGTTTGCCACAAAAAGAAAACAAAAAAGTCAAAGACTTCGCCGCGCCTCCTCGAGCAACGCCCCGACACCTTCGACCCCGCCGAAAAAGTAGGGAGAGTGCGCGCCACTTAAAAATATTCTGCCGAAATTCTTACGACAAACGGCCTGTCCCAAAAAGAATTCCAACAACGAAAAACACCGAACCCCTATGGAGAACGCCGAGTGGCTT
>NW_005198958.1:0-1815 GCF_000372725.1 Emiliania huxleyi CCMP1516
GCCGTTTTTAGAAAACCAGATACCACATCGCGTGTGGTCGTCGCAAAACCGCATCTTCGCCCGTTTTGGACCCCTTCGTACGGCTCCAAAAACGGCTCCTTAACGACGACTACGCGGCCCGGCGGTCGATCTGCGCCTTCTCAGCGGTGGAGGGGATGTGGGCGGTACGTGCGGGCCGCGTGCTGCTGCGACGGTTTGACGAGTGCGACTCCCAGCGTCGACTCTGCGACCCCACGGAGCCTCTGCTGCTCCGGGGGGGGGGGTCTGCAGACCACCCGGCCGAACTTCAGAGTGGCGGTGCTCCTGAAATACCGCTCAAACGCCCACGATGTTGTGGAGGGGACATATGCTGATGATCCTGGCCCGATTGGTTCGCTCAGAGAGCTTCTGGGCGGTCGCTAAGGTTCGCTCCCCGCACACCGGCCCCGGAATAAGATACATCATATAACATGTGTATCGCGCGCCTTGCATGGACACCAAGACAATGACCGCTTAGCAAGCCATCTCCCGTGGAATCGTGAAAGATACTGGGAAAGAAAAAGATAGAAGCCTTTTCGCGCGCCGTCGTCTGCGCCTTGCGTGCCGTGTGAATCGTGCGTGTGCGAGCCCGATGCTTGTAAAAGGCCGCGGAAAATTCTTTTTTGAGAGCGCCTTCGGCACGTGCCTCTGCTGGAGGCAGCCACAGCCTAGTTTTATTTATACCAAAAGGAGGGCTACACGACGCCCTCTACGCTGGGGTGCCGGCGCCCTACTGGGCGCCCCCCGCTCCCTTCCCCTCAGAGCCCCCCATCCCACTAGCATTCCCCCGCGGCCCCTCGCGGTCGCGCGACGCCGCACCAATGGCGCGCTGTGCCTCGTCCGCGAGCGCCACCCAGAGCTGCACCGACAGTCGCTGCAGCGCAAACGGCATCCATTCGCGCGCCGACCACGACGTCTGGTCGTACTGCCACCACGTGAGCTTCCGGCCCGCCACCTCAGCCACCCGCATCAGCAGCTCCTCCACCCCCGCGCTCATTGCGCCGAACTCCTCGAAGAGCAACGCCTCCACATGGCACTTCCCCTCTGCGTCCGTGTACTGGCCCTTGACAGCCTCAACCGTCCCGGTCCCCGTCCGCGGATCCCACCGTCCCACCCTCCCACCCCTGTCCCCGCCCTCCACGCCCAGAACCGTCTCGCGGGCGCGTGGCAGCGTGTTGCCGCAAGCGACGAACGCCCCCATGCGCCCCGCCCCCGAGGGGTCCGACGGCACACCGGCAAAGATCTTCGTGTCGCCGATGCATGGCAGGTCCCCAATCACGCCCTGGTAAATGTACAAGTCCGTCCTCGTAGTGCTGTGCTCGCAGTGAAACTCGTGCTCCACAGCGCCGCGCCCCAGCTTGCCCCGCAGCAGCTCGACGAGGTCCAGGAGGACCTCCTTGTGCCGCGTCTGGTGGCCCGCCGCGCCGTCGTTCTGCGCCACGTCGCCGAGGGCGTCAAAGGGCAGACCGTGCTGGCTGTAGATGCCGTCCGCCATAACGTCCGTCATCATCGACAGGTGCAATCCGAAGCGGCGCTGCAGCGCGAAGCGCAGCACGTACGAGGGCAGACGGAAGTGCGCGCGGGTCGGGATCGCGTTCAAGAACGCGCCCGCGCCGAACTGGCTGACCGAGACAAACCGCACCTGCTCCCTCCTCCCTGCGCGGCCCGCCGCCGCATGCATGTCCCTCCAGGCCGAATGGTGAATCGTCGCGGAGTATCGGCGCTGAGCGTGTTGTAGAAGATTGCTGCGCGAGCTCCATTCGGTAAGGATCGATAGCGGCTGGGTACTATCCCCTC
>NW_005198957.1:0-16455 GCF_000372725.1 Emiliania huxleyi CCMP1516
GCGCCATCGACGCCGACTTGAGCCGCTGCTCTCGCCCAGCAGCGGGTGCTCGCCGCTGTCCACGGACGCGGCTCGTCAGGCGGCGCGGTGCCGCCGGCTGCAGCGACGGCTGTCCCGGCCGTCGCGTCCTCGAGAGAGGCGAGCGAGCCGGCAGCAGAGCCCGCATGGCCCCCGACTTGCGCCGCTGCTCTCGCCCAGCAGCGGTTGCTCGCCGCTGTCCACGGACGCGGCTCGTCAGGCGGCGCGGTGCCGCCGGCTGCAGCGACGGCTACCCCGGCCGTCGCGTCCTCGAGAGAGGCGAGCGAGCCGGCAGCCGAGCCCGCATGGCCCTCACCGCCACAGCCGCTCTGCCTGCTGACCTCGCTCTCGCCGCCGCCGCCTGCAGCGGCGCCTCCGCGGCTCCGAGAGGACCCGGCCCGCGGCCGCGCCTCGTCGAGCGCCTCGTCGACGCCCTCGGCGACGCCTCCTCGCGTCGCGTGCCCATGCGTGGCGGCCGCACCGCCGGCAGAGCTCGAGTGGCCCTCCACGCCACCCCGAGACTGCCCGGCGATGGTGCCTCCGCCGCCGCGCGTTGCCGCCGCTGCCTCGCAGCGGCTCTGTGCCTCGGCGCCGAGCCGAGACCTGCCAGGCGGCCCGCCGCCGCCCACCGAGACGAGGCCCGCCCCCTCGTCGTGCACCGCGTCGCTCGCGCCTCCGCCAAAGCGATCTCGATCACGCCTTGCGGCGACGGCGCCATCGACGCCGACTTGAGCCGCTGCTCTCGCCCAGCAGCGGTTGCTCGCCGCTGTCCACGGACGCGGCTTGTCAGGCGGCGCGGTGCCGCCGGCTGCAGCGACGGCTGTCCCGGCCGTCGCGTCCTCGAGAGAGGCGAGCGAGCCGGCAGCAGAGCCCGCATGGCCCTCACCGCCACAGCCGCTCTGCCTGCTGACCTCGCTCTCGCCGCCGCCGCCTGCAGCGGCGCCTCCGCGGCTCCGAGAGGACATGGTCCGAGGCCGCGCCTCGCCTAGCGCCTCGGCGACGCCCTCGGCGACGCCTCCTCGCGTCGCGTGCCCGTTCGTGGCGACCGCACCGCCGGCAGAGCTCGAGTGGCCCTCCACGCCACCCCGAGACTGCCCGTCGATGGTGCCTCCGTCGCCGCGCGTTGCCGCCGCTGCCTCGCAGCGGCTCTGCGCCTCGGCGCCGAGCCGAGACCTGCCAGGCGGCCTGCCGCCGCCCACCGAGACGAGGCCCGCCCTCTCGTCGTGCACCGCGTCGCTCGCGCCTCCGCCAAAGCGATCTCGGTCACGCTTTGCGGCGACGGCGCCATCGACGCCGACTTGAGCCGCTGCCCTCGCCCAGCAGCGGGTGCTCGCCGCTGTCCACAGGCGCGGCTTGTCAGGCGGCGCGGTGCCGCCGGCTGCAGCGACGGCTGTCCCGGCCGTCGCGTCCTCGAGAGAGGCGAGCGAGCCGGCAGCAGAGCCCGCATGGCCCTCACCGCCACAGCCGCTCTGCCTGCTGACCTCGCTCTCGCCGCCGCCGCCTGCAGCGGCGCCTCCGCGGCTCCGAGAGGACCCGGCCCGCGGCCGCGCCTCGCCTAGCGCCTCGGCGACGCCCTCGGCGACGCCTCCTCGCGTCGCGTGCCCGTGCGTGGCGACCGCACCGCCGGCAGAGCTCGAGTGGCCCTCCACGCCACCCCGAGACTGCCCGGCGATGGTGCCTCCGCCGCCGCGCGTTGCCGCCGCTGCCTCGCAGCGGCTCTGTGCCTCGGCGCCGAGCCGAGACATGCCAGGCGGCCCGCCGCCGCCCACCGAGACGAGGCCCGCCCCCTCGTCGTGCACCGCGTCGCTCGCGCCTCCGCCAAAGCGATCTCGATCACGCTTTGCGGCGACGGCGCCATCGACGCCGACTTGAGCCGCTGCTCTCGCCCAGCAGCGGGTGCTCGCCGCTGTCCACGGACGCGGCTCGTCAGGCGGTGCGGTGCCGCCGGCTGCAGCGACGGCTGTCCCGGCCGTCGCGTCCTCGAGAGAGGCGAGCGAGCCGGCAGCAGAGCCCGTATGGCCCTCACCGCCACAGCCGCTCTGCCTGCCGACCTCGCTCTCGCCGCCGCCGCCTGCAGCGGCGCCTCCGCGGCTCCGAGAGGACCCGGCCCGCGGCCGCGCCTCGTCGAGCGCCTCGTCGACGCCCTCGGCGACGCCTCCTCGCGTCGCGTGCCCGTGCGTGGCGACCGCACCGCCGGCAGAGCTCGAGTGGCCCTCCACGCCACCCCGAAACTGCCCGGCGATGGTGCCTCCGCCGCCGCGCGTTGCCGCCGCTGCATCGCAGCGGCTCTGTGCCTCGGCGCCGCGCCGAGACCTGCCAGGCGGCCCGCCGCCGCCCACCGAGACGAGGCCCGCCCCCTCGTCGTGCACCGCGTCGCTCGCGCCTCCGCCAAAGCGATCTCGATCACGCTTTGCGGCGACGGCGCCATCGACGCCGACTTGAGCCGCTGCTCTCGCCCAGCAGCGGGTGCTCGCCGCTGTCCACGGACGCGGCTCGTCAGGCGGCGCGGTGCCGCCGGCTGCAGCGACGGCTGTCCCGGCCGTCGCGTCCTCGAGAGAGGCGAGCGAGCCGGCAGCAGAGCCCGCATGGCCCTCACCGCCACAGCCGCTCTGCCTGCTGACTTCGCTCTCGCCGCCGCCGCCTGCAGCGGCGCCTCCGCGGCTCCGAGAGGACCCGGCCCGCGGCTGCGCCTCGTCGAGCGCCTCGTCGACGCCCTCGGCGACGCCTCCTCGCGTCGCGTGCCCGTGCGTGGCGACCGCACCGCCGGCAGAGCTCGAGTGGCCCTCCACGCCACCCCGAGACTGCCCGGCGATGGTGCCTCCGCCGCCGCGCGTTGCCGCCGCTGCCTCGCAGCGGCTCTGTGCCTCGGCGCCGAGCCGAGACATGTCAGGCGGCGTGCTGCCGCCCACCGAGACGAGGCCCGTCCCCTCGTCGTGCACCGCGTCGCTCGCGCCTCCGCCAAAGCGATCTCGATCACGCTTTGCGGCGACGGCGCCATCGACGCCGACTTGAGCCGCTGCTCTCGCCCAGCAGCGGGTGCTCGCCGCTGTCCACGGACGCGGCTCGTCAGGCGGCGCGGTGCCGCCGGCTGCAGCGACGGCTGTCCCGGCCGTCGCGTCCTCGAGAGAGGCGAGCGAGCCGGCAGCAGAGCCCGCATGGCCCTCACCGCCACAGCCGCTCTGCCTGCTGACCTCGCTCTCGCCGCCGCCGCCTGCAGCGGCGCCTCCGCGGCTCCGAGAGGACCCGGCCCGCGGCCGCGCCTCGCCTAGCGCCTCGGCGACGCCCTCGGCGACGCCTCCTCGCGTCGCGTGCCCGTGCGTGGCGACCGCACCGCCGGCAGAGCTCGAGTGGCCCTCCACGCCACCCCGAGACTGCCCGGCGATGGTGCTTTCGTCGCCGCGCGTTGCCGCCGCTGCCTCGCAGCGGCTCTGTGCCTCGGCGCCGAGCCGAGACATGCCAGGCGGCCCGCCGCAGCCCACCGAGACGAGGCCCGCCCCCTCGTCGTGCACCGCGTCGCTCGCGCCTCCGCCAAAGCGATCTCGATCACGCTTTGCGGCGACGGCGCCATCGACGCCGACTTGAGCCGCTGCTCTCGCCCAGCAGCGGGTGCTCGCCGCTGTCCACGGACGCGGCTCGTCAGGCGGTGCGGTGCCGCCGGCTGCAGCGACGGCTGTCCCGGCCGTCGCGTCCTCGAGAGAGGCGAGCGAGCCGGCAGCAGAGCCCGCATGGCCCTCACCGCCACAGCCGCTCTGCCTGCTGACTTCGCTCTCGCCGCCGCCGCCTGCAGCGGCGCCTCCGCGGCTCCGAGAGGACCCGGCCCGCGGCCGCGCCTCGTCGAGCGCCTCGTCGACGCCCTCGGCGACGCCTCCTCGCGTCGCGTGCCCGTGCGTGGCGACCGCACCGCCGGCAGAGCTCGAGTGGCCCTCCACGCCACCCCGAGACTGCCCGGCGATGGTGCCTCCGCCGCTTCGCGTTGCCGCCGCTGCCTCGCAGCGGCTCTGTGCCTCGGCGCCGAGCCGAGACATGCCAGGCGGCCCGCCGCCGCCCACCGAGACGAGGCCCGTCCCCTCGTCGTGCACCGCGTCGCTCGCGCCTCCGCCAAAGCGATCTCGATCACGCTTTGCGGCGACGGCGCCATCGACGCCGACTTGAGCCGCTGCTCTCGCCCAGCAGCGGTTGCTCGCCGCTGTCCACAGGCGCGGCTTGTCAGGCGGCGCGGTGCCGCCGGCTGCAGCGACGGCTGTCCCGGCCGTCGCGTCCTCGAGAGAGGCGAGCGAGCCGGCAGCAGAGCCCGCATGGCCCTCACCGCCACAGCCGCTCTGCCTGCTGACCTCGCTCTCGCCGCCGCCGCCTGCAGCGGCGCCTCCGCGGCTCCGAGAGGACCCGGCCCGCGGCCGCGCCTCGTCGAGCGCCTCGTCGACGCCCTCGGCGACGCCTCCTCGCGTCGCGTGCCCGTGCGTGGCGACCGCACCGCCGGCAGAGCTCGAGTGGCCCTCCACGCCACCCCGAGACTGCCCGGCGATGGTGCCTCCGCCGCCGCGCGTTGCCGCCGCTGCCTCGCAGCGGCTCTGTGCCTCGGCGCCGAGCCGAGACATGCCAGGCGGCCCGCCGCCGCCCACCGAGACGAGGCCCGCCCCCTCGTCGTGCACCGCGTCGCTCGCGCCTCCGCCAAAGCGATCTCGATCACGCTTTGCGGCGACGGCGCCATCGACGCCGACTTGAGCCGCTGCTCTCGCCCAGCAGCGGGTGCTCGCCGCTGTCCACGGACGCGGCTTGTCAGGCGGCGCGGTGCCGCCGGCTGCAGCGACGGCTGTCCCGGCCGTCGCGTCCTCGAGAGAGGCGAGCGAGCCGGCAGCAGAGCCCGTATGGCCCTCACCGCCACAGCCGCTCTGCCTGCCGACCTCGCTCTCGCCGCCGCCGCCTGCAGCGGCGCCTCCGCGGCTCCGAGAGGACCCGGCCCGCGGCCGCGCCTCGTCGAGCGCCTCGTCGACGCCCTCGGCGACGCCTCCTCGCGTCGCGTGCCCGTTCGTGGCGACCGCACCGCCGGCAGAGCTCGAGTGGCCCTCCACGCCACCCCGAGACTGCCCGGCGATGGTGCTTTCGTCGCCGCGCGTTGCCGCCGCTGCATCGCAGCGGCTCTGTGCCTCGGCGCCGAGCCGAGACATGCCAGGCGGCCCGCCGCCGCCCACCGAGACGAGGCCCGTCCCCTCGTCGTGCACCGCGTCGCTCGCGCCTCCGCCAAAGTGATCTCGATCACGCTTTGCGGCGACGGCGCCATCGACGCCAACTTGCGCCGCTGCTCTCGCCCAGCAGCGGGTGCTCGCCGCTGTCCACGGACGCGGCTCGTCAGGCGGCGCGGTGCCGCCGGCTGCAGCGACGGCTGTCCCGGCCGTCGCGTCCTCGAGAGAGGCGAGCGAGCCGGCAGCAGAGCCCGCATGGCCCCCGACTTGCGCCGCTGCTCTCGCCCAGCAGCGGTTGCTCGCCGCTGTCCACGGACGCGGCTCGTCAGGCGGCGCGGTTCCGCCGGCTGCAGCGACGGCTGCCCCGGCCGTCGCGTCCTCGAGAGAGGCGAGCGAGCCGGCAGCAGAGCCCGCATGGCCCTCACCGCCACAGCCGCTCTGCCTGCTGACCTCGCTCTCGCCGCCGCCGCCTGCAGCGGCGCCTCCGCGGCTCCGAGAGGACCCGGCCCGCGGCCGCGCCTCGTCGAGCGCCTCGTCGACGCCCTCGGCGACGCCTCCTCGCGTCGCGTGCCCATGCGTGGCGGCCGCACCGCCGGCAGAGCTCGAGTGGCCCTCCACGCCACCCCGAGACTGCCCGGCGATGGTGCCTCCGCCGCCGCGCGTTGCCGCCGCTGCCTCGCAGCGGCTCTGTGCCTCGGCGCCGAGCCGAGACATGCCAGGCGGCCCGCCGCCGCCCACCGAGACGAGGCCCGCCCCCTCGTCGTGCACCGCGTCGCTCGCGCCTCCGCCAAAGCGATCTCGATCACGCTTTGCGGCGACGGCGCCATCGACGCCGACTTGAGCCGCTGCCCTCGCCCAGCAGCGGGTGCTCGCCGCTGTCCACAGGCGCGGCTTGTCAGGCGGCGCGGTGCCGCTGGCTGCAGCGACGGCTGTCCCGGCCGTCGCGTCCTCGAGAGAGGCGAGCGAGCCGGCAGCAGAGCCCGTATGGCCCTCACCGCCACAGCCGCTCTGCCTGCTGACCTCGCTCTCGCCGCCGCCGCCTGCAGCGGCGCCTCCGCGGCTCCGAGAGGACCCGGCCCGCGGCCGCGCCTCGTCGAGCGCCTCGTCGACGCCCTCGGCGACGCCTCCTCGCGTCGCGTGCCTGTGCGTGGCGGCCGCCCCGCCGGCAGAGCTCGAGTGGCCCTCCACGCCACCCCGAGACTGCCCGGCGATGGTGCTTTCGTCGCCGCGCGTTGCCGCCGCTGCCTCGCAGCGGCTCTGTGCCTCGGCGCCGAGCCGAGACATGCCAGGCGGCCCGCCGCCGCCCACCGAGACGAGGCCCGCCCCCTCGTCGTGCACCGCGTCGCTCGCGCCTCCGCCAAAGCGATCTCGATCACGCTTTGCGGCGACGCCGCCATCGACGCCAACTTGCGCCGCTGCTCTCGCCCAGCAGCGGGTGCTCGCCGCTGTCCACGGACGCGGCTCGTCAGGCGGCGCGGTGCCGCCGGCTGCAGCGACGGCTGTCCCGGCCGTCGCGTCCTCGAGAGAGGCGAGCGAGCCGGCAGCAGAGCCCGCATGGCCCTCACCGCCACAGCCGCTCTGCCTGCTGACCTCGCTCTCGCCGCCGCCGCCTGCAGCGGCGCCTCCGCGGCTCCGAGAGGACCCGGCCCGCGGCCGCGCCTCGTCGAGCGCCTCCTCGACGCCCTCGGCGACGCCTCCTCGCGTCGCGTGCCCGTGAGCGGCGGCCGCCCCGCCGGCAGAGCTCGAGTGGCCCTCCACGCCACCCCGAGACTGCCCGGCGATGGTGCCTCCGCCGCTTCGCGTTGCCGCCGCTGCCTCGCAGCGGCTCTGTGCCTCGGCGCCGAGCCGAGACATGCCAGGCGGCGTGATGCCGCCCACCGAGACGAGGCCCGCCCTCTCGTCGTGCACCGCGTCGCTCGCGCCTCCGCCAAAGCGATCTCGATCACGCTTTGCGGCGACGGCGCCATCGACGCCGACTTGCGCCGCTGCTCTCGCCCAGCAGCGGGTGCTCGCCGCTGTCCACGGACGCGGCTCGTCAGGCGGCGCGGTGCCGCCGGCTGCAGCGACGGCTGTCCCGGCCGTCGCGTCCTCGAGAGAGGCGAGCGAGCCGGCAGCAGAGCCCGCATGGCCCATGGCAGAAAGGCTAGAGAGCGCGCGGTAGGTTGTCCAGTCTTGCGAGCGGTGCGGGCGATGCTCGGTGACAAACTGCTCGAAAGAGGAGGTGAAGGACTCGCTCAGGAGCAGAGCATCAAAGGCCGCCTCCAGGCCACCGCTCCATTTCAAACATGTGAACGCAATCGTTGGATCGAAAGCATCTAGTGCCTTGAGCACTATCGTGTGCTCGCGGCAAAAGCGCACGCTGTCTGCCACGTCGCATCCAGCCGCTTCCGAATCGGTCGGGGGTGGAGCTGTTGAAAGGATAGGCGGCATCAACGGCGCACTTGTGGGCAAGAACTGCACCAGCGTGCTGGCGAACGAGTGCTTCAGCTGCGACGCATCGCACTGCACGCCAATGTAGAACCTCGCGGCGCCCTCTGCGTCGGTGACGGCGCGCAAGCAGAGCAGGTTGAGGAAGGTCTCGCCACTGCGCTTGTAGTTGGTGATCCGGACGCTGCAATCTGCGCCGCTGCGGATTGCACCAACGATGGCCGCCACGGCGCCCACCTCCGTCTCGGGGCCCTGGAGGAAGCGGCAGTTCCGCCCGAGCACTTCTGACCTGCTGTAGCCGACCGTCCGACAGAAGGCCTGGTTGACGTAGATGAGAGGGTGGCCTGCCACGCGCGGGTCCGAGATGGTGACGCACTCGGGGCTCTCGTCCACAGCGCTGACGATGGAGTAGAGCCAGCCAGACGCCGCAGGCTCCACGCGGTACTGGTCCCAGAGCAGGTGGGACGCGCTGCCAAAGGGACGCTCGCACCCCACCGGCAGCCGCCGTACCACCGCGTCGCTGGATGGCGAGCACAAGAAGGAGGGAATCCACTCCCTTGCGAAGGCCTCGGCCGTTTCGCCGGCTGCCTGCAGGAGTTGATCAACCAGCTCCGCTGGCGAGGCGCCCTCGAAGCCCGGCATGAACGCGTCGGCCAGCTCGCGCGCCTGGGCCGCCTGCGCGTCTGCGGGCTGCGCGCTCAGCTCTCGCACCGCGAGCAGCAGCTCGAGCTGCTTCAGCCCAGACTCGCCCACGCCCTGCCCAAGGTGCCTCAACAAATCTTCCCTTGCATTGAAGTCGAGAAGTACCGCGTCGAGGCTACTGCGCGTGTTGTTCAGCCAGAAGATTCGAGCGCGCTCCAATGGGGAGGTGGAGAAGTCCGAACCCTCACCATGCCTCTGCGTCGGTGTGCGTCCCGGCAAGACACTCTGTGACTCATCCCCAGGCGCGTCGAAGCGCCCGGGCAGCAGGCGCCGCAGCCGCTCAACCTCCTCGCGCCCGCCCTCGTCGAGCGTGGCGGCGTCGCTCAGCACGCCGATGCTGTAGCGGTACACGCCGTTCGAGTCGTGCACCGGCTGCAGCGACAGCAAGTTGCGGAAGGCCGTGCCGTCCGCCTTGTAGTTGGTCAGCTCGACCTGCCCCTGCCGCGCGCAGCGCACGCTCTCTACGACGCGCCGCACGGCATCCTGCTCGGTCTGCGGGCCCTGCATGAAGCGGCAGTTGCGGCCGATGACGTCCTCGCGCGCGTGGCCGGTGAGCTGGGCGAAGGCCTCGTTGGCGGCGACGATGCGCGCGCCGGGGGCGTGCATGTCCGCGACGATGATCGCGTGCGGCAGCGCCTCCGTCGCCGCGGCCAGCATGCCCACCCAATCATGGTTGCAGGTGCGATAATCATCGTCATTTGCAACTGTCATCTGCTCGACGAGCTTCGCTCCCCAGCTGGATTCCAGCACGCGACTAATGTGCTTCGCAATAATTGGAGCGCACCGCTGAAGCCGCGCGTCTAGAGTAGCAGCCGGTTCGAAAGCTTTCTCAAGCTGCCTGCCTCGTGCAGCAGCCGGCACCAGTTCGATAAAGGCACTGACCTTGCCCCTCGATATGAGCTCGTGAGCAAAGCTACGGGCCAGTTGAGGGTCGGCCGGTGCTGAAAGCAGTCGGAGCCTGAGCAGCCGTGAGCGGTCCGGAGAAAGAGCTCCGTCGACCATGTTTTTGTGCTCACCGCAGAACCGCACGGAAGAGCATACGTCGGCTGGTCCGCGCGCAACGTGGCCGGACGCAGCTTGCTCCAACTCCTCGTGCAGTAGCGCTCCATCTCTTGTTGGCGAGGGCCGATCCTTGGCATCTACCTTGACAGCGCCGCCGATCGTCGCACCCGTGCAGTGCATGGGTATCAGCTGGAGGAGGTGTGAGCATGCACTCACATCACGTTGGCCAGCCCGGATCTCTTGCATCACGCCAATGTAGAACCTCGCGGCGCCCTCTGCGTCGGTGACGGCGCGCAAGCAGAGCAGGTTGAGGAAGGTCTCGCCACTGCGCTTGTAGTTGGTGATCCGGACGCTGCAATCTGCGCCGCTGCGGATTGCACCAACGATGGCCGCCACGGCGCCCACCTCCGTCTCGGGGCCCTGGAGGAAGCGGCAGTTCCGCCCGAGCACTTCTGACCTGCTGTAGCCGACCGTCCGACAGAAGGCCTGGTTGACGTAGATGAGAGGGTGGCCTGCCACGCGCGGGTCCGAGATGGTGACGCACTCGGGGCTCTCGTCCACAGCGCTGACGATGGAGTAGAGCCAGCCAGACGCCGCAGGCTCCACGCGGTACTGGTCCCAGAGCAGGTGGGACGCGCTGCCAAAGGGACGCTCGCACCCCACCGGCAGCCTCCGTACCACCGCGTCGCTGGATGGCGAGCACAAGAAGGAGGGAATCCACTCCCTTGCGAAGGCCTCGGCCGTTTCGCCGGCTGCCTGCAGGAGTTGATCAACCAGCTCCGCTGGCGAGGCGCCCTCGAAGCCCGGCATGAACGCGTCGGCCAGCTCGCGCGCCTGGGCCGCCTGCGCGTCTGCGGGCTGCGCGCTCAGCTCTCGCACCGCGAGCAGCAGCTCGAGCTGCTTCAGCCCAGACTCGCCCACGCCCTGCCCAAGGTACGCCTTGAGCGCCTCCAGGCCCTCGCCGTCGTTGAGCAGCATTCGAAATGTCCGGCTCGCATTCCGAACACCAAACAGCTTGTCGAGGCCGGGCTGATCGTGGACGGTACTAGCCGTGTCCGTATCCTCGAATCTAGGAGGCAAATCTTTGGCTGCCAAGTCCTCGTGGAAATCGGAAGGCAGCAGGCGCCGCAGCCGCTCAACCTCCTCGCGCCCGCCCTCGTCGAGCGTGGCGGCGTCGCTCAGCACGCCGATGCTGTAGCGGTACACGCCGTTCGAGTCGTGCACCGGCTGCAGCGACAGCAAGTTGCGGAAGGCCGTGCCGTCCGCCTTGTAGTTGGTCAGCTCGACCTGCCCCTGCCGCGCGCAGCGCACGCTCTCTACGACGCGCCGCACGGCATCCTGCTCGGTCCGCGGGCCCTGCATGAAGCGGCAGTTGCGGCCGATGACGTCCTCGCGCGCGTGGCCGGTGAGCTGGGCGAAGGCCTCGTTGGCGGCGACGATGCGCGCGCCGGGGGCGTGCATGTCCGCGACGATGATCGCGTGCGGCAGCGCCTCCGTCGCCGCGGCCAGCATGCCCACCCAATCGTCGGCTTGCAGACGCGGCAACGCGGCGTATTCGCCGTCGCCTTTGGAGAGCCGGACGACCTCCTGGCCGTGCTCGCTCTCTAGAAAAGGCGCCAGCCAAGCGAGCTGTAGCCGTCCCAAGATTCGCTCCGCCTTTTGCTCGAGCAGCTGCAGAGCCTCCGCGCTGTCCACCCGGACCGGCTGGGCGCCGGTCCCCAAAGCGCGGTGCGACTCATGCAGTAGCATCGCCTCGGTCGAGCGCGCCCACGGGTCGCGTATCGCCATGCACGCCTTGATCTGCTCCCAGTGCACCAGCAGCACCTGAACATTCACATGCACACGTGATCCGTGGGTCCATCAGCGCGATTCATTCGCGCGCAGGGACAAGGCTCGGAAGCGGGCGGGCGCCCCGCACCTTGGCCCGCTTATCCCTTTCCTGAAGGAACTGCGCAAACAGCGTGTGGCCACCGTCACGTCGTATGATTGCCCGCAGTGCGTCCACCTCCGGTGCGAGCCAGGAGAGGCGGAGCAGGATCTCGGTGCAGTCAAGCGGTGCCGCGGCTTCCGATGCAGTGTGGGTTTGCCACTTTTCCTGAGGCGCGAGGGAAAGCACGGTGAGACTCTAGCCGTTCCTCCAACGCACGGCTGCGTGGTGCGTACCGCTCTCGCTGCAGCAAGCCCAGAGCTCGACGGGGCCTCCCAGATGCTCCCGTCGTGGCGGACGAGCGTCGACCTTCCCGTGGAGTCGACGAGCATGGACCGGTCGTTGTTGTTGCTGAGGATGTTTGCCGCCATGCCGTCGAGGGAGCGAGCACCTCCCGAGCGCAGCTTCTTTTGGTAGTCGCCCAAATCCATCGCCTCCTCCGACTCGCGCTGCGTCTCCTTCTTGCGACGCGTCTTCACCCCTTCGATGACGTTCAGCCTCTCGAGCCTGTGTCGAATACGGCGGCGGAAGGGGCTGTCGAGAGTGGAGTCTTGGATGGCGCTGCGCGCGCGCGCACCTGAATTGCCCCTCAAGAGTCGTCCTCGCCCGGTCGTGCACCTTGTCGAGGATGCGCATCCGCTGCCGGTGGTGATCCTTGATTTTCTCCTGCGCCACCTTGTGGCCGGCCACGAGCTGTGAGGCCAAGGAGCCGCGGTCGCTGCCGAGGATGACCCGCATCGTCTGCTTCCTCCAGACCTCGCGCTCGTGCCGCTCCAGCCCCTCCGCCTTCTGCTGCAGCTCACGCAAGATGGACGCACCGGCATGGACCTCGCCCAGCTTTGACACATTTGACGTGAGCGCTGCCAGGTCTCGGCTGGGCCGGAATCGGTGCTTCTTGAGCTGTACCGCCCAAGAGAGGCTTCCGCCTTGGTCGGGCGAGCCTTGCACCACCGGCGTCCAGCTGGCGCCGATCGTCATCATGGCGGTCACGTTTTCGACGAGTTGGTGCATCTCATCCGCCTGCCGCTCGAGAAGCTGCTGGTAGTCGCGCATCTGCGCATCGATCAGCTTCTCCGTCTCAGCCTGCTGGCTTTGTTGGAGCTCAGCCGCTCGCTTGTTCTGCCGCATCTCCATGGCCATCAGCCGCTGCTTGGTCAGCTTGTCGTCCTCCTCCGCCTTGTCGCCCTGACCTTCGGCGCGCTTGTTATTGATGGCATGCTGGAGCTCAAAGACTTCGGAGGTGAACCCGACGCGGCGGTAGGCGCGCTGCTCCGCGATGAGGTCCTGCAGCTCCACCGGCGGCAGCTCGGCACTCTGCTCTGTCCCGGCTTTCACACCCCACTGACACTGCTGGCCCAGGGCCGTGACCACCTTGTCATGCACCAGCTCCGTCATCTTTCGTCGAGCCTCGTCGGCGTGCGGAATGCCCAGCAAGTTGAGCACCTGCTCATTGGTCTTTTTGCGCTCTGCAACGTGCGCAGGCGGTCGTCAGCTGCGGGCCAGAGTGAGGAGGGACTGCAGTGAGGTGGCGTCGGACCTTCCTCGAAGGCACGGGTCGCCGCGAACGACTTGATGTCATCGTGGTGACCCTGCGAATCTGCCATGCTCACATGCAGTCGCGGGCCCTGTGCTCTTCAGGTGCGCCGTCCGAAGTGTACGCGAGAGTTGTTACAACCCCGGGGTCAAACGGTTTGATAGGATGAAACGTGCGCGGCTCTCGAGACCTCGAGAGCCTATCGTCTACATTACCCGTATGTGGCCATACACGACTGAGTGTGTAGGACCCTGACTGCACTAGCTCTGGCTCTCTCTCTCGCTCTACTCCTGCGGCGCTGCGGGGGCGGGGGCAGGGGCCCCGGCCCCAAGCCCAGCTGGAGGCTGGACGCCCCCTCACAGATCCCCAAATCCCAAAAACGGCCGTCGTACATGCACCTATGGTAGCACGGAGCCCGCGCCCCCGGTCCTCCCCCCCTCCTCGCCGTACCTCCGCTTTGCAGCCAAGAGGTGGGGCAAGCGCGGGGGCCGGTTCTCGCAGGATCACCGGTTCGGCAGGGAGGTGCCTCTCACCGCTGCACCAGCACGCTGCGGACGTGGACGTCGAGCCGCATGAAAGAGCGAAAGTCGAGGGCGTCGACGTCGATCTTGATGTCGCCCGAGTTGAGCGGCACGAGAGCGGCCGGGCAGCACTTCTTCACCATCCGCTGCACCTCGAGCATCTCGCTCGAACGCAACCGCTTCGCGTTGAACCAAAAGTGCAGCCGCATCTGCGGCGTCACGATCGCCGTGCCCGACGGGTTGGTGACGGCACCGTTGAGAGAGCGCTCGTCGCCGCCCGCCGGCGCGTTCTGCGCCGACTCGAAGGTGGCCTCAGCGTGCCGAAACTTTGCCTCCGCGAGGTCGCGGCACTCGCTGACGGGCTTTGCGATCCACGAGTCGGCGCCGTTGAAGCGGAGCGCGTTGGCCCACACGAGCTCGACGTCGGCCTTCATCGCCTCCGCCGTCGAGTACTCGCCCCGGTCGAGCTTCTTGAAGACGGTGCCCAGGTCCATCGGCTGCGTGATGATGCTCGGGTACTCCCAGAGCTTCAGCTTCTTCCAGTTGACCTACGCGGCGACGCACACGCCTCACCGCACACACACACAGCGCCGCCCCCACTCGCGTGCCGCGCCGGCGCGCGGAAGGCGGCCGCACCGCTGTGCATCCGCAGCGAGTACACAGCCTTCTTGTACATCGCCCGCACGCGAGCCGCTTCACCGGTCGCCTCCTCCTTGAGGTACGTCGCAGCGGGCAGCGCGCGCGGTCGCGGCGGTGGCGGCGCCGCTCTCGCAGCGCCGGCCGCGGGCGGTGCGGCTGGCGGTGGCGGCGCCGGAGCGGCCCGCGGCGGCGCCGGCCGCGGCGGCGCTGGCCGCGGCGGCGCTGGCCGCGGCGGCGCCGGCGCGGGCCGCGGCGGCGCTGGCGGCGCGGGCGCGGGGCGGGGCTGGTCGCCGGTCGGCCCAGCGAAGGCGGGCTCGATGGTGGCGAGTAGGCGCTTCTCGAACTCGGCCGAGAGGGCGGCGGCGGCGGCGTGGACGGGCGTGCCGACGGGGTTGTACCTGCGGGAGGAGTGGGGGAAGGGGGGTTGGGGGGTGGGAGTGAGGGCGAGGCGGGAGAGGGGGGGGGGGGGGGGGCCCCCCTGATTGCGTTGCTCCAGACGAGGCGCATGTCGCGGACGAAGCCTCCCGCGTCGGTGTACTCCTACGGACATGTCTCGGACCTGTCACGGACGTGTCTTGGACCTGTCCCCTCTCCCGCGCGTGTGTCGTCCTTGCGGTCGAGGCGCTGCTCGACGGTGCCGAGGTCCATCGGGTGGGTGATCACCGTCGGGTAGTCGGGGATGTTGAGCGCAACCTGCGAGAGGAGTGGGCTGTCCTCACCATCTGCCACCCATCGTCCCTCCTTCGGGCGGTGTGCCGCCACCGGGTCGACGGGCGCGAGGAAGTCACGCGCCTGTGGCACCATTCGTCACTCATTACCGCGCACCATCCGACTATGAGTCGAGAGGAGAGTCGCTGCGGCCTGAGGCATCTGCAGAAAGGGGCGCAGCAGCGAGCGGCACTGGCCGAGGGTCATCTCGAAGCTGTCCGCCTCCACCGCACCCGCCGCAGCGCTCGCCCCGCCCGCCGCGCCCGACCGCCCCGCCGGCCGCGCGGCGGCGGGCGGCGCCGGCGCGCGCTTTCGCGCGGGCGCGGCCGGCGGCGGCGCGGCGGCGTCGAGGGCGATGGCGGCGGTGTCTGCGAAGCCGGACTGGCTGAACTTTCGCTTGGTGTGCTCCCGGAGGGTCGACGCGTCCGCCCCGATCCACGACGTCGGCCCGTTGAAGTCGATCGCGTTCTGCCAGATGAGGTCGATGTCGCGCCTCAGGTCGGCGACCGTGCCGTACCGGCCCCGCTCGAGGTTGGAGGAGACGGTGGCGAGGTCCATCGGCTGCGTGATGATGGTCGGGTAGTGCGGCAGGTTGAGCGCCACGTAGTCCACCGGCACGCGGAACGGCTTCGAGCGCGCGTGCGACTGCAGGCTGCGCAGGAGGGGCCGCAGCTTTGAGGCGGGCACGCCGTCCGCCGCGTCAGAGTCCGGCGCGGGAGGCGCGGGCCGGTCGCACGAGCCGACCAGGGCCTCGAGCCGGTCGTCGAAGGCCTTCTCGAGCGCCCTGGCCGCCTCGTGCACCACCGAGCCGACCGGGTTGTACAGCCGCGCGTTGTACCAGACGAGCTTGACGTCGGCCACAAACTCCTCCGTCGTCGCATAGCTGCTCGCGTCAAGCTTCTTCTCGATCGTGCCGAGGTCCATGGGCTCGCGGACGATGGTGGGGTAGTCGGGGATGCGCAGCGCGACGACGTCGACCGGCTGCAGAAAGTAAAACGCCTGGTCCATCTTGCTGATCGGCTTGAGCAGGTCGCGGCCCGCCAGCCGCAGCGAGATGGCGCCGCACGAGCCGGCCGGGACTTGCGGCCGGGAGTAGGTGGACATGGCGCCCCCACAGCGGGACTCGCCCCCACACCGGCGCAGCAGCAGCGGAGGCGAGCACGCCTGCAGGCGGCGGTGCCGGTGCGGTGAGCGGCGGCGGGCGCGCGGCAGCGCGGCGCGAGAGTGGGCGCGTGAAGTGGCGCATGAGCCGCGCGGCCGCTGCCGATTCGCGCGCGCGGCGCGAGAGGAGTGGCGGGAGCAGGAGCGGAGGACACGGGCCGGGGCGGGGCGGAGGACGCAGAGGCCCGCGCGCCGGGCGAGTGCGAGTGGAGAATAACGCAGGCGCCCAGAGCGAGGGTTGCGAGGCACTCCCACGCCTCACACACAAAAACACAACCACGGACCCAAGACGCACAAGCTCAGACAGTCGAGAAAGGGATAGACCGCAACGACAGTCAGAACCCACGCCTCACGTATTAAACGCACAACCCCGGGCCCCGAAATCGCACATTGATGACAGTGAGTGACATGCAACACGGGGTCCCAGGGAAGGCTGAATAAGGTTTGCCTCTCGCACCCCGTCTCTTTTCCTTTCCTGTTTTCTCTACAGCGCCCTCCTTTTCTCTATTTTCCCGGGGAAAGCACAATTTTTCCGGGCTCTGAGCCGAGTCTGAGTGAGGCTGGTTGGTTTGGGCCCAAACAAAATCAGCCAAATCGGCAAAATACCCGATGGAGAGGGGGGTGGGGACGGCGGGG
>NW_005198957.1:16555-32424 GCF_000372725.1 Emiliania huxleyi CCMP1516
CTGCACCGAGTTGACGTTGGCGCCGTGCTAGAGCAGGAGAGCCGCCGGCGGCGCGAAGTGCAGTCGGTCAGCCGGCGCCGGTCCATCGCATGCCGCTGGCGCCGGGCCGTGCGATCAGTCGAGTGAAGGGTTGGCTAGCCTTGCCGTTCAAGATGAAGCCCGCCATGTCGGCATCGGCTGCTGCACGTTGAAGGAACTGGGCGGCCGAGCCGACGACGGGCACGATCCGCTTGCTCTCCTTGTGCTGCAGCCACGGTAGCTCGCGCAGCATCCGCCAGCCGTCCTTGCAAAGGTAGCCAACGACGCCTCGCGAACCCTCGCCGACCAGCTCGAGCATGTTGTTGTAGGTCGGTTTGGTGTTCTTGCCGAACATCTGCGACAGCGCGGACCTGCCCGCGACCACGTGGACGACGCCCGCCGAGTCCACGAGCGTCCATGATGGCTCCAGCGCCATGATCGACGCGGATCTTCGAGGTGTTCAAGCGGGCGCGGTAGATCTTCGAGGTGTTCACGCAGATCTTCGAGGTGTTCAAGCGGCGGTGGAAATGACTTTCCTCATCAGCGAACCTCCGCCCAGCAAAAACTCAGGACCCGCTGACGGTGACAATCGTTGTGCTTGCACTCGCCTGCATTGCCTGTAACTCGCCGTCGACAGCGCGAACCTCATCAGCGAGCAACTGCTCGAAACGCTTGCGCGAGACGCCGCTTCGGATGCTCTCTTTGAGCAACCCGTAGTCAATGTGTCGTCGTGGCGTGCGGTGCTTCTCGAGCACCTCCTTGAATTTCATGGAATATGAGGTCGAACGGGTTGCTCTCCTCAACTCCGACGGACTCGGATGTCGAGCGCATATTCTGGGACAATAAAAAACGATTTGCCGTATTGTTCATACCCGGGTACGGGCGCTGCGAGACTGGGCGAGAAGAAAAAAAACGGGGAGGCAGACGCCCGAAGGCAACCTGATGGTGGCGAACATGGCTCATGGGAGAGCGCTCGCGCACGGACGCACCACAATACCACACTCCCTGTGAGGTACAGTGGGTTGCGGGCATTAAGAAAACAGGATCGGGCACGCCGCCGTTTCTAATCCTTTCCACAGCCCTCATCCACCCCACGCCGTGGTTTCTTAGCTCCGGCCGGCACTCAAGCCAGAGCCGGCCCGACCGAAGGAAGGAGTTTTACTCGAGTAGGTGAGAGGTAAGCTGCGGTCCGCGAGGGCGATGCCAGAGTCTGCCGCCGAGTCGGCTCTCTGGATGACGGGAAGACGCACACACGCCTCCATCCACTCCACTCAGTCTCAGAACACCGCAGACTTGAAAAGTGACAAGTGCGCGCGCCGCAGGCGAAGAGAAATTTTGAGCTGCAGCTGGGGCTCCCGTTCACACTCGTATCTGGCCTTTTCTCGGGGCCGCGCCTGCGGCGCGCCGTGGTTTCTTAGATTTTTGCGGAAATCGCTTGGTAGGGTTTCTTAATGCCACGTTTTCTTAATGCCCGCAACCCACTGTAGCTTCGGCTTCGAATTGCATGATCCACATCGCTCATCGGCTCCCGCACTGAAGAGTGAAGGTTGGTACTCTCCTGCAACCACAGTCCTTCCTGTGACAGTTATGGCAGGCCACTCTCAGCACTCAGGCCCTATTGTACAAGCACCAGATCACCCACCCGCAGATCACCCACCACTTGGGGAGGGTTCTCTTCGTGATTTCTTTTTATGCTGTGATTCCGGCGTGAAGAGAGGGGGGAACCCGACCCAGATCTACCCTATTTTTTGGGAGGGCAAGGTAGGTAGGTAGAAAGGTGAAGAACAGCCAGGCTCGGACTGGACACCAACGCGGTATGGGTGGACGCTGGACAGATGATGACGACACGCACGAGCGACACACAGACACAAACAGGCTCACAAGACACACAGCCAGCTGGCTGCCACACACCCTGAGTCGGCGTACACATAACTCAGGGCCACATCCTCCCTGTCGCCCCCCCCAGCACTCCACGGTGCCAAGGGCACAAACAAGGGCACAACTCAAACAACAGACGACAGGAAGTGACATGTGAGGCTAGAGCAGCTTGCTCCACCTCTAGCAATCTCACCGGCCTGCGAGGCACGGACGAGACCGTATGTGGGGTCTAGTGAGGTGTCTATGGACGCTCTCCTCATGGGCTAGCTGCCTGCTGCCAGCCCTATCTCGCACACTCACGGGTGATGACAATTCATTAGGTGAGTGTTTGCGAGCAGAGGCGCGTGTGCTAAATCTAGGCCGCACGTCGTGGCACTATGACGGAGGTAGACGTGCGGCCGCAGCGCGCCCACCACAGTCTCGGTGGGGCGCGCGTGTTAGCGATAGAGTTGCGGGGAGAGCCATGCCCGACTTTTCGAAGGCGAGCCCCACGCCACGGATGCCAGCCGTGCTTTCGCGGGAGTCGTCTCCCAAGCCGCGCGTCCCGTCAGCACTGTCCCCGAGTGGTCCCGCCTCGGCGGCACACACTCTCGACCAGGACAGTCCCGCCAACGGAAACGTGTCGCGCGCCGGCGACGATTGCGGCGTGGTCGTTGTGAAGCGGAGATGGCACGACCACCGCCCTGCTTCGCAGACCGGGCAAGGAGGGGCCTGCTCCCGTTCCGCGAGGAACAGGAGGTCTCCCCCCTCCCCCGGCCTGGGCAGCGACGATTGGAAGGCAGCCCCTTGAGTCGAGGGCGGCTCGACCATTGCGCTGCATCAAAGACCAGAGGCCCCGTCAGTACAGATGGTCGCGCCGCCCCGCTCCGCGTCGCCCGCCGCCGCGCCGCGCCGCCGCCCGATGATCATTAATTAATAATTAATTAATAATTAAGTAATTACCCAACCCGCCGCCCCGCCCCGCCCTGCGTCGCCCGCTGCCTCGCCGCGCCTCCGCCTCGCGCCGCCCGCCGTCGCGCCGCGCCCCCGCCCGATGATTAATAATTAATAGGGCCAAAAATAGTAAATGCGCAAAAAGAAAACTTTCTTGGGCACGCCTCGTACCTGGGTAGCGCTTCACAACTGGCTTCACTGCCTCGTTAGCCCCACGATATGTCCTCCCCTTCCTCCTCTCGTAAGCTGCCCAACATCCTCATCGTCGGCACGCCCGGGACGGGCAAGAGCACCACCGCGCAGTACGTCGTGCAGGGCGCGCCGTCGATGCGGCACGTCGAGGTCGGCGCGCTCGTGAGGGAGAAGCAGCTGCACACGGGCTGGGACGCCGAGTACGAGTGCCACGTGCTCGACGAGGACCGGATCCTCGACGAGCTGGAGGAGGGCATGGAGGCCGGCGGCGTCATCGTCGACTTCCACGGCGCGGACCTCTTCCCCGAGCGGTGGTTTGACCTCGTCGTTGTGCTTCGCACCGACAACAGCGTGCTCTACTCGCGGCTGCAGAGCAGGCGAGCGTGGGCGAGGGTAGAGACCCTAGGCACCCCATACGCGCGCACCCTGCGCGTCTCGGCCAGCGATGATCCCAAAGCTTAGTGATACTCGGAGACGCATGACGAGTCGTGTTCAGCGGACTGAGGCCGAGCCGCCGTGACGGGCGGCGCCGGGCTGGCCGAGCCTGGCAGGCTGACCCCTCTAACCCCCGCCGCAGAAACTACTCGCAGAAGAAGCTGACCGAGAATGTGGAGGCCGAGATCATGCAGGTGATCCTCGATGAGGCGCGCGAGTCGTACGCGGAGGAGATCGTGCTCGAGCTCTCCTCGGACACGCTCGAGGCGCTCGAGGCGAACGTGCAGCGGATACTCCAGTTCATCGCCGCCTTCAAACCCGCCGCGTGAGTCGGAGCCGCCCCCGACTGTTGTGCGGAGGACTCGAGGTGTCGTGGCGTTGATTAAAGTGAGAGGCTCAGTCGGCACCGGGTTGGAGTGCGATGCGACTTGCAACCTTTCGCGCCCTTTCCCCGGGTTAGGGGTTATCATAGAGTACTGTGCCGCTTTTTTTTGCCCTTTGCTCAAGCAAACAATGCTAGCTCCGTGTTTTGCTCGCCCCCGCAGCCTGGAGCAGCCTGCTGCAGGTGCAGCCTGATGCCTGCGTGTGCACGCCTGCTGCACGGTGAGAGAGAAGTTTTTAGGTATGTTGAGAGAGAGAAGAGAGAAGTGTGTCGGTTGTCGTGTGTCTGATGAGAAGTGCAAGTGGTCGGGTAGTATATTGTGCTCTATTGTGTGCTCTTGTGTTGGAGCGTCGTCGAGCTCTGCCTCTGGGCAACCTCCAACCCCAGGGCATACAGGTTATAGGACCAAGGCTATTTGTCGCTCTCTTCCTCTTCTCTCTTGCAAAGGGGGAAGAAATCACTCCGAGATGCGCGTCTTGCTGCCGCCGTCAGTCGCCTCGAACCCAAAGTTTGTCCGGCAGCTCCACGAGGCGCAGCGGATGCAGCAGGAGCTCCTCCGGTCTGATCCACCGCTCACCACCAGTTTGGCTCGCCACCTCGAGCTGCTGCCCGAGAGCGTGCACGCAGAGGCGAGGCGGCTGGGTGCGCTGTTGGCAGAGGTACTCGGCCTGCCTCCGGACGCGCCGCTCGAGCAGCTCCACCGCGCCATCGACGGCTTCTCCCCAGCAAGGCGGGCGCACGATCGCGTCATGAGCTCCAAGCGAAGACTGTGCGCACCGCTCGCCGACGCAGCGCGGGCGGCGCTGCTGCAAGGGGCCTATGACCGGCTCATCTGTGAGACCATCGCACCCTTCGTTGCGAACCGTTCGCCCGGCCTTGAGCGACTGCACTACGCAACCTTCCCGACGCTGCGCGTGCAGACGCCTTCGTCGTCGGTCGCCACGATCCGACCACACCTGGACGGCATGTACGGCCTGGAGCCCGGTAGCCTCAACGTCTGGCTGCCTCTCACCGAGGTCCGGGAGGTTTCCGCGCTGTGGGTGGAGCAGTCGGTCGGGACGAGCGACTTTCGGCCGATCCGGCGGCCGACGCTCTTTGACGGCCGACGAAGCGTTCACTTCACGGTGCCGAACCGCTCGCGACTCACGAGAGTATCGCTCGACTTTCGGCTAGTGCCTGGCAGCTGCTTTGACGAGGAGTCGCGACTCGCCCGGCAGGGATACTACTCGACAGCCAGCGTCGACAGACACACCTCACGGTGGGTCAAGACATCCCACGGCCGGGTGTCGGAGCTGCACGGGCTGCCCCACACAGCAAAGCCGCGAATTACGGCCGCAGCCTGTGTATCTTGAGATGTGCCTGTGAAAAGAAGCCTGTATGAAGGCGGGATATAGGCAAAAAATAAACAGCACACGTTGCGAGCGTCTGATGTATGTGCGCGGCCGGCGTGTGACTCGCGTGGTGTCAACCATAGTCTGTGTCTGAGGGTATATCCTATAAAAGTTCGGCCGATTTGGGTCAAAACGCTAAAAGCACGGTTTGTCTACAAAGAAGTAGGCGGCCACCCCTGTGTTAGTGTCAGTGCGCGCCAGTGGTCCCGTGCCTAGTGTTGTGTGAGAGAGAGTACCATGCGGAATCGAAGAAAGAAAACAGACAATTCAACGATGGGAGGAGGACGCACGCCGCCACCACACAGGGATTGTAAGGAGAGGGGTGCATGTGTGATGCGCTAGCCGTCGCCCACCCTCGGGCGTCTACCTCTTCGTATCTCTCTTCGCAGGTTCGCGCCAATTCTCGCAGCAAAAAGAATGAAAGAAGACAGAGAACCAGGGAGGGATGGGAGGACGGCACGCCCGCAGCACAATTCTCTCAGCGACCTTCGCCCACGCGATTCTCTTGCTCCCTTGGCCCACTGCCAATCGCAGCGTGTCGCGCAGCCCCCAATGCCCGACGTCGCCTATGGGACACCTGTGGCCGACACGGGGCCTGTGCCGCTCGGAACGCCCGTCTACCCGCCACCCCCTGTCTCACCAGCGGCAGCGGCGCCGGCCGTCAACCAGTGCGCTGCTTCGCAGCTCTCTGATCACACCGAGCGCACGATGCACTCGCGCGAGCGCTTTTGATCGTAGGCACGCCTTTGGTGGTCGCGACGACTTTTCACGCCCTTTGCCGATGCGTGTTGGAGGCTGCGGCGTCAAGAGGCATATTGGAGGCCGCGTCTTGCTCCCCGACTGGCTCCACGTCTCGGGTTGCTGTGCGACGCTAACGGTCGACACGCGCGAGATGCTGCAGCCTGACCATCCGCACGGCGCGGAATTCGTCATCGGATCGCAATGCGGCGTGCGCGCATTTGCAGGCCGCGTTTCCGGATCCCGAGTCCACTGACGCGCGTGCCACCGCGAGCAGGTAGCTTGTGCCCGCCGTACTTTTGCTGCTCGTCGCTCACGCTGCTCGTCTCGCCCGACCGGCCCGCCTCCGCCGCGCCACCGGTGGGCTGCTGCTGCTGCTGCTCCGGTCCGGAGGGATGCGAGAGAGCGCCCCACAGCCCGTGCTTAGACAGAGAGCAGCCAGCTCTGGGCGGTGGCTTCCTTTGATGGTGCCTTGGTGAATGGGCGCGTCTCCCCTCGGCCGTGCAGGCCTGACCGTCGTCAAGTCGGACCAGCGAGCCGGCGGACGCGCCGCGCCGCCCCAGTCGCGCGCGGGCGCCATGCACGTGGGCGGGAGCGGCTGCTGCTCGACGGCGTGCCGCACACGCCTCGGGGCCCAGCACGCCGCAGAACGCTTCAGCGCTCGCCTCTGCGGTGCTGCCACGCCACTGCGCTCCCCCCCCCCCCCCTCCCCCACGCGGCAGGCGCGCGTGCTGCTGCTCGACCTCGGCCAGCCCCACGGCGCACCAAGCAGCCTCGGGCTCCTCTGACCGCGGTCGGCTCGGCCTGTCGCCCGCGGCTAGCCCGCCTCCCCAAGGGGAGGCGCCTTCTCCGCCGGACGGTCCCGGCGACCACCGAGGAGACGGCGGTAGCCGCGCGCAGTCAAGTACATACATGCTGTGGTAGAGAGAGACCGCCCCGCGCGCCGACACGACGCCAGTAACGCCGCCGACGTCTCTGATACGTTTATATACTTGTGTACTCGAGGCAGTGGACCATGGTAGTGTGGCGATTGGCCCTATGGCCCAAAGTCGCCGGCTAGCGTTTCTTGCTTGCGCGCGTTTTTTGTGAAGAGAGAGGGCCAGTGTTGCCATCTGACTGTCGCCGTCGTCTCTGAAAGTCCTTTTCTTTGTCCAAGTCGCAAGTGAGTGTTAGTGCCAGTGCGCGCCAGTCCCGTGCCCAAGTGCGCAGAGCGCAGTGTGAGCAGTGTTGTGAGAGACCTGCACTTGGAAAATTGGAGTGCAGTCCTTCCTTATCACACGGCCGGCATGCCGACAGAATTATTTTTCGGTGTACCTGTGTTAGTGCCAGTGCGCGCCAGTCCCGTGCCCAAAGAGAAAGAAAGAAAACAGAGAACGGAAGGGAGGGATGGGAGGACGGCACGCCGCCACCACACAGGGATTTTAAGGAGAGGGTTGTGATGCGCTAGCCGTCGCCCACCCTTGGGCGTCCGCCTCTTCCTATATTCCCAAGCCGGATTTTTATTTAGCTCCTCTCTACCCAGAGCTGTCTTTCTCGCCCGAGGCTCGCCGTGGCCCCACACGGCAGCCTCTGCTCGCGTTTTCGAGCCAGGACCTTCGTCCGGGCCCATGGCCGGCACGCCATCGTCGATTCCGCGCGCTCGGCTCCACCGGCTTGCTGTGCGGACGGCTTCTTGTCGCTCTCGTCGAGAGCGTTTTGGCGGCCCGGCGGGTGGGAGAATGTGTGTCGTCTGATGTGTCACTGTGTACGTCACATCGGTCTTGATAACAAGCACGGTCGATCCGTCGAAGCGATATACTCGTCACGTCACGCTGGACGGCTTGCACGGAACTCTGTGCCGGCACACACAGGAAGAGCCGTACGGCAAGAAGAGCTCGATAGGGAGCGAGAACCGTCAAAGGTGCTCACGCAGGTTTCGGACGTCCGTCCTGGTGCGGTCAGTTCCCCCCAGGTTTGACCGCGCAGGTCTCAAAACTCGTCGAGCACTCGTAGCCTTTCTGCGACTCTCTGCGTGCTGCCGGCTCGGGAAGAGCAGATTTTGCAAGATATCTCAACGAGATCCGACATCTGCGCGGTCATTTTTGGAGTGATCTTACCGCGTCATGACGGAGTCTTGATACCTCTCGGAGCACCTCTAACGGTTCTCGCTCCCTATCGAGCTCTTCTTGCCGTACGGCTCTTCCTGTGTGTGCCGGCACAGAGTTCCGTGCAAGCCGTCCAGCGTGACGTGACGAGTATATCGCTTCGACGGATCGACCGTGCTTGTTATCAAGACCGATGTGACGTACACAGTGACACATCAGACGACACAGATTCTCCCACCCGCCGGGCCGCCCAAACGCTCTCGACGAGAGCGACAAGAAGCCGTCCGCACAGCTACTCGGACATACCGATCATGACGAGCGGCGAAGGAGTGCTCCGCTGGGTCACGCCACGGGGGCCCGCCGCCTCAGATGCGACTTTCGGATGCGGTAGGGCTTGCACGAGCGCCTGTTCAGTCTACGCTAGACTGAACTGGGCGCGGGCTCGCTATATAAAATTGAGCTTGGGTAGGCGACTAAACAGCGGCAAAATCTTTTTCGCGTTCTGCAAGCTGGCCGCCCCGCCATTTTGCGGGCATGGCTGCGGGAGCATCGAGCGCTCAGGCGCGCTTCGAGCTTGAGAACGACATTCGGGCGGTGGATGCGGTCTACACGTACGACAATCCGCAGCAGCAAAAGTGGCTCTCCGCCAAGCCGTGGACGCGCGACCCGCGCTACTTCAAGAACGTGCGCATCTCGGCGCTCGCGCTCATAAAGATGGTGATGCACGCGCGCGGGGGCGGCACCATCGAGGTGATGGGGCTGATGCAGGGCAAGATCGACCTCGACGACCCGCGCGGCCCGACCCTCATTGTGCTCGACGCGTTTGCGCTGCCGGTGGAGGCGACAGAGACGCGGGTCAATGCGATGGCGGACGCTTACGAGTACATGGTCGAGTTCCAGTCGCTGGCTCGCGAGGCGGGGCGCGCCGAGAACGTGATCGGCTGGTACCACTCGCACCCCGGCTACGGCTGCTGGCTCTCGGGCATCGACGTCAACACGCAGATGCTCAACCAGCAGTTCCAGGAGCCGTGGCTCGCCGTCGTCATCGACCCGACCCGTACCGCTTCGACGGGCAGGGTGGAGATCGGCGCCTTCCGCACCTACCCGCAGGGCTACAAGCCGCCCGAAGGCGCGCGTGACGAGTTCGAGTCGGTGCCGCTCGCCAAGATTGAGGACTTTGGCGCGCACCAGGACCAGTACTACCAGCTCGAGATCTCCTTCTTCAAGTCGGCGTCCGACACGGCGCTGCTCAACACGCTGTGGAACAAGTACTGGGTCGCGACCCTCTCCTCCTCGCCCATCCTCGCCAACGCCGGCTACATGACCGACCAGCTCAAGGACCTCGCGGACAAGGTGGAGCAGGCGGACGGCCAGATTGCTCACTTTGGGCGCGGCGGCAGCTACCTCGGGATGGCGGAGCGGGCGCCCAAGGGCAAGGACGAGACGCAGCTCAAGAAGCTGGTCAAGGGCGCCTCCAAGCTCTCGCGAGAGCACGTGCAGGGGATGATGCAGCAGATCCTCAAGGACAACATCTTCAACAAGAGCTCCGGCGCGGCGTCAGAGGCGGCCATGGACACCTCGTCGTGAGGCCCCCCCTTGGGGGGGGGGGGGGGGGGGACACGGCCCCTCGCTGTGGCCCCTTGCCGCGGGCCTGCGGCATCGCCGCCAAGACATCGTCAGCCGCGGCGTCGGGCGGCTCCGCCGCTCCCCCCGCGGCGGACTCCGAGCCTGCGGGCCCGTCCCCAGCCGCGGCAGCACAAGCGGTGCCGAGACGCTCGAGCCGAGGCCCGACATCGGCCGCCGCATCGAGCAGCGTCGCAAGGAACGACTCCACGTCGCGCGCGGCCTCTGGCGACGCTTCGGAGCGGCGCCGGTCGGCCGCGTCGCCGACGCCGCCGCGCCCATCCCCCCCCGCCGGAGTCGCCGCCTGCAGGAAGGCGCCGATCGCGGTCTCGGCTTGCTGTCGGCCGCCCCGCTCGTGAAGGATGTGCGGCAGCAAGCGGCCGCTGAGAAACTTCGCCCGCTCGTCGACGGCGCGCCAGCCCTCGTGCAGCCCGCGCGCCAGCTCCAACACGTGGGCGACGCCGCCCGCCGCCGCCGCAGGCAGCCGCGCGAACGCACCGTGCAGCTCGACGAGCTGCGCGCCGAGCGCGTCACCCTCGGCAAGCAGCCGCTCGGCCGCGACAGACGCCTCGGCGGCGGCGCTCACCGCGGCGCCGTCGGCCTCCGCCATCGCGCCAAGCGCCATCGCAAGGTCGCCCGCCTCGGCGCGCAAGTGAGAGGCGGTAGCCGCGCAGCGGGTGCCGTTCAGAAGGAGCGCATCGCGCCGGTTGCGCAGCTCGTCGACGGCCATGCGGAGGCGCGTGTCTTTCGACGCCGCCTCAGCATGCCTCGACAGGAGTGCTGTGTTTGCGGCGGCGACTGCTGCCGCCTCGCCGCCCGCGCCCGCCTCGCGCGTGTCCTCGAGGCGCAGCAGCGCCTCCGCCAGAGAGCGGAGAAGCGAGAGGAGGTCGATGCTGCCGGCGACGCGAGTGTCGTCCGCAGCCTTCTCCGCCTCCACCGCCTGCAGCTGCGCGCGACGCACCATCAGCTGCTCCAGCGAAGACGCGCTCACACCCCCGATCGCGCCGGCAGCGTCGGGGATTGCCACGCCGACCCAAGCGCGCAGGTGGTCAAAAGCGGGGGCTCGGCGCTGCCGCGAGCGCTCCAGGGCCTCGCCGGCCTCGGAGGCCGTTGTCACGCGGTGTCTCAGCAAGGAGAGCACCCCCTTGCGCGGGAAGTGGCCATCACCAGCTCCGTCGCCCTCGTCGCTCGCGCCAGGGTGCAGCCAGCGCAGCCGGTAGATCAACTGGCGTCGCTGCGTGAGCTGCAGCTGCAGGCGCGAGGCAGCGGCTGCGAAAGAGGCGGCGGTGGCCGCCACGCTCGTCACAGAATGCCGCGCGTCGCAGAACTCGTCGAGGGCCTCGCCGACAGCCGCATCGGCAGCGGCGCTGGCATCAGCAGCACTGGCACCGGCGCTTTCGCTCATGTCCGTCGCGAGGAGGCCGTCGCAAGCGAGCGCAGCTGCTGCGCCGACAGCCCGGGCGAGAAAGCGGCTGAGTCGTCCCGTGAAGGCGGACGTCAGCGCGAGCGGCAAGTCGTCCTCGACTCCGCCGGCACCGGCCGCCGCCCCCAGCGTGGCGAGGGCATCGCCCATGAGCTGGACCTCACTGCACAGCGCCTCGGACAGCAGCCACCCGCGAGGCAACCCTCCCTCGCGCTCGGCCGCGCACGACTCACACGCCTCATCCAGCGCCGCGGCAGTGCTGCGGAGCGCCGCCATCGGCCGACGCATGGCGCGCAGCATGTTGCAGGCGCTGTCGCGTAGCGCCGACGCGGCCGGAACGGGCTGCAGCCCCGGAGGGCCCCCGGCGGCGGCAGCGCGCTCCGCTGAAGCAAGCGCGGCGTCCACCCTCGCGCGCAGCGCGGCTGCGCTATCGCTGAGAGCCTGCCCCTCTTCGTCAAGCGCCTCGGCGGCAGCGGCCCGCCCATCCCATGTGGCGCGTGCCGCCGCTGCAACCTCGCTCCACCGCTGCGCCTCGGCCGCAGCCTCGTCCGCCTCCTCCCACCCAAGACCGCCGCCAGCCTGCGCCTCGGCTTCACGCGCGGCAATGGCGTCGAGCGCCGCCGCCGCCGCCGCCGCCGCCGCCTCGGAGTCGATCTCGCTCGCGCGCTGCTCGGCGTGCCGGCTCCTCAGCGCCTCCCACGCCGAGCTGAGCTGCCGCGCCTCCACTGCGAGCGCGCTGACCGCAATCGCCTCCGCCTCCGCCGCCATCGGGTCGGGTGCTGCGGATCCCGCACTCAAGGACGCGGAGAGGCTGGGGAGCGCAGCAGCGGCGACGTCGCGCAGAGCAGACTGGCTGTCGGCGATGGCTCGCTCGCAGAGCTCGAGCACAAGAGCCTCCGCCTCCGTGCCTCCGCCGAGGCCGCGCAGCGCAGGCAGGCCGCGCTCCACGGCGCACGCCCGCAGAGCGAGCGAGCAGCTGCGTGCGCGCATGGTGGCGGCGACCATCCCTCGACACCGGAGCAATCTCCCCTCAGGCTCGAAGGAGATGCACTCGTCGTCGGCGGCGGCGGCGGCGGCGTCGGCATCATCGTCGTCGTCGTCGTCGTCGTCCGCCGCCGCCTCCATCGCGCGCGCGCACGCCACAACGTGCAAGCGGACGGCACGCGCCAGCGCCCCATCGCCGTGCTCCTCCACCCTCGCTCGCAACCGCACGAGCGCCTCGCCCTCCTTGCCCTCCTCGGCGAGGGAAGCTTCACGGGCGGCAGCGTGACCAGACGCCAGCGAAAGCTCCAGCTCCATCTGGCGAATCTCGCTCTTGCGCCCTTGGATGGCGCGCCTTGCCAAGCCAGTCCCCTCGCCGCCGTGAGTGAACCCACCCAAGCCCCTCGCCGTCCCGAGCGCATCGGCGGAGGCTTGGGGCGACGAGAGCGCGCTCCTTAGCAACAGCGTCCACGTGCCCGCGACGCTAGCGTCGGCGTGACCCGCCGGCAGCGGCTTGGTTGCCTCGGCGTACTCAGCTAGCACGGCGCATAATTGCTGCCCCGCCGATATAGCCGCCGCCTCAGCCGTTGCTGTCGCTTCCTCCAGCTCAACAAGCCGAGGGAGCGCCGCGGCAGCCTGCCCCAGCGCCGCGTGAGCGTGCTCCGTTGCACCCGGCATCGGCGCGGTCAGCTCCGCCAGCAGCGCGCTGCTGCCCCCCACGGAAGAAGCGGCGGCGGCAGCGGAGGCGGCGAAGCGCGCCTCCGCCTCGACGATGGCGCCACAGCGCACCGCCTCCACTGCACGGCTCGCCGCAGCATGCTGCGCGGCGCACACGTCGAGCGCGGCGTGCACCTCTGCAGCGCTAACCGCTGCCGCCGACGCCGCAGCCCCGAGCGCAGCGCTCGCTTCGTCGAGCTCCACTGCGGTCGCGGCGGCCTCCTCGCTGCAGCGCGCGTGCTCCGCGGCCGCGGCCTCGGCGTCAGCCGAGAGGGCCGCCCGCCTCGCCTCGGCCGGTCCGCGCGAGTCGTTCGCGTCCAGCAAGGGGCCGATTGCCGTCGTGAGGCGGCCGACGGCGGGGCTGAGCTCGGCGCGCCTGTGGGACAGCGAGCCGGAGTGAGAAAGGCGCGGGGTTCGCGCGGTGTAGGGCTGCACCGACGCGCCAGTGGGCGAGCGGTGCGACCAGCTCGTCGACGCGCGAAGCGGCGAGCGTGAGCGAGACCGACACCTCCGCCTCGCGCCGCTGCTCGTGCAGCAGCCGGTCGGCGCCCCACTCGGCGAGAGGCTCGTACACGAACGCCTCGAGGAGCGCGAGGATCGGCTCGCGCGCGGAGCGCAGCACGCGCAGCACCGCCACGCACGCCGACGTGAAGGGGCCTAGGGCCAAATTGCCCGAGTGACGACGCCAGAGTAGCCGGTAGGCAGCAAAGCGGGCCGGCAGAGCGGGCCGTCGACCCCCCACGGACCGAGCGCGCTGACCATGGCGGGAGTCATCCGGAACGGCACCGTCTCGGCGACCTTGAGCCGCAAGCCCTTCTCGAAGCACACGTTGTAGTCGATGTGCAGCAGCTCGCCCGAGGAGAGGTCGAGCAAGACGTTGTCGAGGTGCCGGTCGCCGAGGCCGACCACGTACCCAACCATCGAGTTGGTCGCGGCAGAGGCGGCGTAGGCGCGCGAGGAGGCCCAGCCGGCCGCAGCGTTTGCCGCGCGGCCCCACAGCTCGTGAGCGATCAGGTCGCGCGGCGTCTCTCGCATCAGCTCGAGCAGCACGCTGCGCAGCACACCGTGCGGCCACGCGCGGCGAGGCGCACCGGCGGGGACGCCAGCCTTGTGCAGCGCCGGTGTCAGCTTGGCGTAAAAGGTGTCGGCCGGCCGCGGCGTCTCGGGCGGCGACGCAGCCTGCGGCCGACCGCCTTCGCGCGGCGCAGCCTGCGCGGCGGCGTGCGAGAGCCGCGCCTCGTAGAGCGAGTAGAGCGGCGTCACGCCCTCCACCCACCGGATGAGGCCTGAGCGCTCGCTGAGAGGCAGCACCGCGTAGTGCCGGGCGCGCAGCCCTGCCGAGCCGTGCATCAGCCCGGTCGGAGAGGCGGCGCGCACGGCGCGGTCTGCGCGCAGCAGGCCGTTGACAGTGCGAAGGAGCTGCATGATGCGCGCGTCGAGGTGCAGGTCCTCGCGGCCCTGTGCGGGCATGGGAGAGTCTGAGTGCGGGCGCCTGCGCGTGCATGCGGGGCGGGGCCGGGGCGGAAGCCTTGAGGAGGTAGCTGTAGGCGCTGCCGTCTGTGCCGCGCAAGCCGAACCGCTTCGGCCGCGTCTTCGTCCGCAGCACGACGATGCCTCCCTCGAGCCTGTCGATGCACACGCCGCCGCCGCCGCCGCCGCCGCCGCCGCCGCCGTCGCGGGAAGCGCCTTCCGGGGCCGGCAGCTGCTGGCCGGTGGAATCGGGCGCGAGGCCGGGCATCGGGATGCGGCTCCCCGAGAGGTCGGCGAGCCGTGGCGAGAGGTGCGGCAAGTGAGGCACGCTCTGCTTGGCGAACGCGGCGATCTCCCGCTGCGCCGCGGCGAGCGGCGCCCAGCTGGTGGCGTACTCGCCGCGCCGGATGGCGTCGCCGAAAGCCGCCACCGCGTCGCGGAGTGAGCGGCCCGGTCCGCGCTGGAAGGCGGCCTCGTGCGGCGTGGCGGCACGCCCGCTGACGGTGCGGAGCAGCGCGGCGAGGTCCGTGCGCACCGGCGCCATGATGACGGCGGACCGCTCGGCGAGGAGGCGGCCCTTGTCCTCGGGCGACAGGTGCTCGTTGGCGGCAACGCGCGCCTCCTCGTCGCGAAGCCTCGCGACTCGCGCCTCGGCATCCGCCTGCAGCGCGTGCAGCGCGGGCAGTAGCCGCTCCTCCCACAGAAGCGTCAGCCGGTGCAGCTCGCCGATGAAGCTCCCCAACTGAGCGACGAGCTCAGGGAAGGCTGCTCCCATCGCCCGCCGCAGCCACAGCAGTTCAGCGCGGCCGGACGCACCGGTGGCCGCCGCCTCGACCCCTGCCTCGGCTGCGCCCGCAACCTCGGCATCGTCCGCCAAGGGAGGAGAGGCTGAGGGAGGCGAGGCTGCCTCCGCCGGAGTCGCTCGACTCGCTTCCGCGACGGCGTCGTCTCCCTCGCCTCCCTCCTCGCACCCCGCCCGCGACGCGTCCTCCGCCTTCTCGCCGTCGGCCTCGCCTGCGGCGTCGGCCTGTCGCGAGAGAAGCGGGTAGAGGAGGGTCTCGGGGGCAGCGCGGCCCACGGCGAGCAGCAGCGCTTGCACGTGGTGCCTCACGCGCCGGTCGGGGTGCGGCAGCCGCGCGAGCAGCTGCGGCACGACTGCGGACCACGCAAGAGGCGGCGATCTGGCCAGCTGCTCGCCAAACTCGCGGAGGAACTCCTCGCCGAGCTCCTCCGAACCATGCCGGACGAGCAAGCGCAAGAGGCGCAGCGGCACCACTATGGTCGCATCCACCGACCGGTCAGCAGCCGCCAGGGCGAGGTAGTCGAACGATGCCGCAGCAGCTACGCGAACGGCCGAAGCCGGGGCGCTCGTGCCGGCGGAGAAGGCAGCTTGGTGGCACCAGTTGGCCCAGCGGAGCTTCACGGTGGCGTTGCGTGGGCAGCACGCCACTGCGGCACCGAGACATGCCTCTCTGAGCTGCTCGAGCGTAGCGGCGGCCGTGCCGTGCCTCTCGTTGGCCGGCTCGTCGGGCCCGGAAGCGGACCCGCTCTCTTCCCGGGGGGGCCGGCGCCCATCGCGAGACCTGCGATGCCGTGCCGGGCGC